>NW_026947491.1:95633100-95808600 GCF_034190915.1 Cavia porcellus | reverse complement strand
TATCCCTGATACAGCCCCATGTTCCCTCAGCATCCCCCGCCTCTCCCAGTCCTCCTGTCTGCCCCTGCCCACCCATTCTTCATGCTTCCCAGGGGAACATCAGAGATGTGGGTGGCTGTGTCCCACTGTGCTCCAGGGCCTCAGCCCTTCCAGAACATTGTAACCTTCCAAGTCATGCACTATATAACCTCCTACAACATTAGCAACACATGAAGAACATGATCTCACCCCTCCCTGTACAGTGTCTACTGCTGGACCACACTGAACTGAGGCATGGGGAGGCCAGCAGCCTAAAAAGATGGGAGGCACCATGGCCTGCAGCCTGAGAAGGACCAGCATCTCTGCATCAGGGTTGTGGACAGGACTGTGCCCTGGTACAAGGCAGAAGCAGGCAGGTGGGGAGAGGACCAGGGCATGAGCAAGGCTGGAGAGCAGTTGAGTGCCAGCAGTGGGAGGAAGATAAGGCCAAGGCAGGCTGGAGGAGCCCTTTCCTCCGACAGCTCTGGTGGAGGCCACAGGAGGCTGGGTAGAGGAAACTGGCTTGGATCCCCCTGCCCCAGTGACCCGAGCAACTGTCATGGGCAGCTGCTGAGAAGGTCTCTGCACTACTGACCTGAGCCCCAGGGTGACTTCAGGATGCAGAGGGCCAGGTGCCAGACCTGTTTGTCTCTAGTACTGCTGCTGGCCCAGCATAGCCTCATCCTGCCCCCAGAGTCCAGAGGCAACTGCCGGGAAGGGAATGAGGTAAAGGCAGCCCCCGGGCCAAGACCACAGCAGTGGCCTCCACATTACCTGTCCTCACTTGGGAGTCTCTGTCTTGCATCTGCAGTGGGTTCTCGGCCTGGGCCTGCACAGTATCAGCTGGGCAGGGACGGTGTGTTGTGGTTGACAATGCACAGATACCACAGCCGTTCACCCTGCCTGGTCACCCTGGGATGGGCAGGACCAGGAAAGCCAGGTGACGGTGCCCTCTCGGCCACTCTCCTCTGTGGGCAGCACTGTGGACTCGGGCCCATTGCCTGCCAGGCCTGGCTGCCACCTTGTGCTTCTCTGGCTGCAAACTGTCAGGCCATGTGCCCCCTGCGGGTCTCACTTCCTCCTAACCCAGGCATGGACTGAAGGCGCTCCCCACATTGGTGACCACTCCCCACCCTCACAGAGAGAGGAGAAGCCGAGACAGTTTGTGAGCTGCAGACAAGTGGTGGGAACCCACACAGGTCTGGTCCTCAGATCCACAGTGGGAACCAGCACAGGGTGCCCTCAGCAGGTGGACACTTGCCCAGGCCTGCAGGGCAGCCAATGGGCGCTGAGTTCACAGAGACCTCCCAGCTGTCAGAGCAGGAAGAGAGTTGGCACAGCCTATTCCCTGAAGACTGCCTCACCTCCTGCTGCATGTGACAGAGATGGCTGCCACCAACCTCCCTGGTTCCACCCTGCTTCAGATAGGACTGGCTGTGTTCGACCAGCAGGACCTGTTTGCTGACTGACTCCCTGAAGGCTGAGGTCACATCTGGCAACACAACACTCTCCGAGGCCTTTGCTTGCCCCTTTGGCAACAGCTGCTGTGTGGGAACTCTTACTTTCCTTCCATCTGACCATTCCTGGAACTTTCTTTCTTTCTTTGTTTCTTTTTTTGTATTGTTTTTGAGACAGGCTCTGGTTATATAGTTCAGGCTGGATCTGAACTCACTGTGCAGTCCTAGCTGGCTTCAAACTTGTGGCAATCCTTTTGCCTCAGTCTCCCAAGTGCTGGGATTACAGGTGTGCACCACCATGCCTGGCTTGTTGGTCTCATTTTAACCTCCACAGAATCATCTAGCATGTTCACCAAGCATTAGGGTATACTGGCCTGAGTTGACATATGTGTTAGCCAGCAGAGTGGTTCTTTCTACTGCCTGCATCCCAGTGAACCAACCCTGTCTGTCCCTAAATTCTGTGCTGGCCCCTGTGGCCAGGCTGGCCTCTCCCTCCTCTGCCCGCTTGCTCTCCTTGTCCTTGTGTGTAGCGGCCCCCCACAGCACTTGCCAGTGCTCCATCAGCTGCCATGATTCCATATCCAAAGCCCCTTGTCCAGGGTGGGGCTGGCACCTGAGGCCAGGTCCCTGGGCAGAGACAGAACTCTGGCAGAGAGCCAAAAGCCACTGACATGTGTCCTGGGGCGTGGCATAGGGCTCCCAGCACTTACGGAGGCACACAGACTGATGTGTTCACTTTAACGCAGGATGGAATAAACCACGAATTAGCTCTTTCAAAGCCACGATTTCAGGGCAGTAATTACATGAGATGAGGTCAAATTAACACAGGTGATCCAGTTAAAGGACAATAGCCACCAAGGTGGCCTGCAGTGGACACAAACCTAAGCTTGCTGCTGACTGAGTGGCATCTGGATGGTAGGGGTTTAGATCCAGAACTCCTGGATGAAGTAGAGAATCAACCTGCCCAGCATCTACCTGTTTCTCCCCAGATGAGGGCCCCCAGTTAATCAGAAGACATGGAGGTTTCTGTTTTTCCCCTGAGACCAGAAGATGGGGAAACTGTGGATTCTTATTTCACTAAGCTCAGGGTGGGGAAAAAAAACCTATTTACCATTCTACCCAGAGTTAGCCCAATGCCTTGGGTCCCGAGTGCACAGCAGCTCCCACCTACACTTGGAACCTGAGCTGTCTGTGAATATGACAGCCAGTCTGCCTAGGACCTTGGGCACCGAAACCAACACAAACTCAGGGCCTCGGCCAGCAACTCAGTCCTGCTCAGGAATGCTGACCACAGGGTGGAAAATCCCATGCCGCCTCCTGCCTGGCAAGTCCAGCCAGGTGCTTTGCAGTGCTAGACATAGCACCCAAGTGACAGGCCTAGCACTGGACTCACTGCACAGGAACAAAGCTGGACACAGGTCAAGTCGCCTGCTCCGAGCCACTGTGCATACAGCTGGTGCAAAACCCTGCTGAAGGCAATTCTGTCATTCTGGCTCCTGCACGCTGGATCAGGACACTGCTGCTTCAGACTCACAGGCTTCCCAGGCACATATGGGCTAAGGGAGCGACTAACTTGGGCCACCTTCCAGCCTCCCTGGCATGGGTGCTCTGGAGCCCACATTAAGGAGCACAGCCCGACCCCTGCCAGCTAGTATGACGTGAAGGTCAGCTACCTATGGACCCACGAAACAGACACAGTCTGCTTCTGTGTGGCCTAAGAAAGACAGAAGGTCTTGATACTTTTAAGTGACAGGAACAAAAGCCAAAGGACAACATGTCTCCTGGCATGTGAAAAGGACGACCTTCAACTGGCTGTCTCGTTAGTACATGGCCATTCCCATACATCACTCCTGTTGAAGGCTGCGCCTATACAATAACAGTTGTGCTGGGTGGCTGCAACAGAGACTGTGCATGCTCACTCTGTGGCCCTTACAGGAGAAGCTGGGGACTCTGCTCTGGTTTACTCTGGCAGCCATGCAGACATTCAGCAGCAGCAGCAGCTCACTACCCATCAAGGCAGGTGCATCTCTGATTGGCTCCAGGGCTGGCTATTTACACCATTTCTCCCGTCACTGAGGTCTCCTTGCCTCTCGACCTGGCAATCAGTTCTCTTGCCTATCCACAGCCTTAGTGTCTCACTTTCTGTCTTCCTGCCAGTGCCGGCTTAGCCTGGACCCCTCTTCTTTTCTGGGGGGGGTGGTGGTGGTGGTAAGTGAGGACAATGGGCAGTGCACAAGGCATGGTCAGGAGTAGAACAAGTGCCAGCCCAGCTCTACAGGACCCCAGCCTGCTGTCTGAGCATGTTAGCTGTCCACCTGGTTTCCAGCGGCCCTGCATTTTCACGCTTCCTTCCTATGGCTGCCTGGTGAGGCCTATAGGGACTCAAGGACAGCTCTTTCCACCTCTTTTCCAAGTGCTGAGCTTTCCACCTCACCCAGCATCCACCACTCCAGGGGCAGGCTGGTCTCTTGGACCAGTCTCTGGGTTTGTAGCTTGATTTCACAAGTGTAGGAGACTGAGAGCAGAAACAGATGCTGGGGATCTCTGACATCTGACATCTGTCTGTGAACCCAGCCACTGAGATGTGGATGCAAAGAGTCTTTAATAGGGCTTGAAATGCTCAAAAGACAGCTGTGTTAGCTGTGCCCAGAACAGGGGCTCTAGGACCCTCTTTGGCCAAGCTGCTCCCTTGGGAAGGACCTGGACCTGGTATAAGCCCAAGAAGCACATACCCATGACGTATGGGTAGATAACAAGGCCCATCTGGAGGCTGGAGGATGGTATAGCCTGAGGCATTGTTGTGAGAACTGAGAGACTGGATCTGCACCCTACCCATGGGGGCTGTGATACTCTGGACCTGGAGACTGACTCCTGGTGAAACTGAAAACACAGGAAACCTCACAGGGTCATCCTTTTTCCTTTCCTGTCTCCTGCTGGGTACCAATATCATGATAGTGAAGGGCAGCTAGGTAAGTGAGACATCCCTGTTCTCAAGAAGTGCAGTTTAGGCAGGGTGTGGCGGCACACACCTGTAATCCCAGCACTCAGGAGGCAGAGGCAGGATTGTGATGAGTTTGAGAACAGTCTAGGCTACATAGTGAGATCCTGTCTCGAAAAACAAACAAACAAATGAACAAAGAGAAGTGCAGTCCAGGTTAGGCATGATAGGCTCTGCTGTCCCAGCGCTCAGGGATGCTGAGGCAGGATCTCATGTTTAAGCCCAGCCTGGGCAACCTAGACACTATCTCAAAATAAAAAAAATTTAAAAAGATGTTGGGGATATGGTTTAGTATAAAGACCCATGGTTGAGTCCTTAATACTGAGAAAAATAAAAGAGTACAGGCTAGGTGAAGAGGAAGAGGTGTATAAGTGTGAACAGGACAGTGAGGTATTGGTGCAACAACGGCAGCCATGAGGTTTCCTGTCACCCCTGGGACAAGCTTGCTTCATGCTCAGAGCTGCCCTTAGTGGAGGAACCCAGAAGGCAGGAGCATAGGACAGGAGCTTGGGGGTCAAGACAGCCTCTGAGAAGAGGCAGTGATGCCTGCACTCTGACAACAGAAACAGTTCTGTGGGGCACATAGGAGTGGGTGCTCCAGCAGTGTTATCCACAAGTATCTGTGTGCGAGGCTGGACCAGAGCTCTGTGGGTTAAGCGACTCTGTTGGTTAGTGTCACAGAATCCACTGCTCTACCAGGACACTGTCCTCATGACTTTGCTCTCAGCACCAACTGGAGGAGAGACTATTTCACTCTTGTTGTGAGGGGCCTGCAAACCCTCCAACAGACGGCCTTCCATCTCCAGCAAGTATACAGTGGAGTGGTGTGCACAGGAGCTCTTACTGTGGGAAGGCTGAGGCAGTGCATGGCCTGAGACCAGAAATTCAAGACCAGCCTGAGCACCATGGAGAGGCTGATACTTCATTTCAAAACACAAAACAGTCACAGACAACGAACAGTCCTTCTGGCCCTACATGCAGAAGAACTTGGACAGCAAGGGCTTTAGTGAGGACAACAGCTCTTCGTGTAGCCTTACTGTAGAGAAGCTTCAGCTTTGGCTTAACTCTCAGCAGCTTTGGGTGGCTCATTTCTGCTTTTAGAGGTGTCCTTGGGTAAGGTGGACCTCCACCTCCCTCCAGCTGGATGGGCCAAGCCCACAAATATGCCTGGGGACTTGTTTGAATGCAAATTTTTGGGATCCCCTGGGCTGGGGCACTGCCATGTCACCTTAATGAGCCCCAAAGAGGATTGTGGGTGTGCAGAACAGGGGTGGTGGGTCCCAGGGTGAGCTCCTCCAAGCAGCAATCTCATCCCCTGAGATCAGATGTGCAACGCTCTCTTGGAAGTCTTTTTACCCATGAAATGCAATCCATCAGGGAAAGAAGAAACGCAATTCTTTAGCAGCTGAAGCCCAGAGCAAGGTAAGCTTGTCCAGGAAGCCTGGGGAAAAGGCAGCTGACTTTGAAGGCAGATCTGTTTTACTTATTTTGAAGTAGGAAGATTCTACAAGGGCAACTTTTCTCCAGTCCTGCAGGGTGGCTCCAGGATATATGAATATTGGGGGGTCGGGCTGCGCCTGTGTGTCCTCTGGGTCCCCTGTCTGGTGACTCCCGGGGTGGGCGTGTGTGGGGGGCTCGGGCCACATTTAAGCGTCCTCTGGGTTCCCTGCACGATGACTCCCAGGGTGGATGTGTTTGCAGGTTCGGCCTGCATTTGTGTCCCCCGGTTCTCCTGCGTCCCCTGTTGAAGGCTGACGATAGGTTCACAACAGCCACCTATACCCGGGGCAAGCGCGACACGGCGGTGACAGCTGGGACGAGTAAGAACGTTCCGGGCACAGAGAGGACCCCGCTTCCTGGTGAGGCGGAGTTCCACAAGGCCGCCTGGTTTCTCCACGCTGGCCGCGCTCTCAGCACCGGCACACACGATCTTTCGCCGAGTTCTCAGTGACCCCGGCTCTAGAGACCCGAGGGGTGCTCCGAGGTCCCTTTAACCCCGAAAACTTTCTCCCTCCACTCGCGACCCCCGCTGCGCGCACATTGGTGGACCGCCACACTGGGCCCGCCTTCGCCCTCACCGATTGGTTCCCACAAGCATCCATCCCTGAGAGAGGCTTCCTATGAGACTGCTCTCTTGCCCATCAAAGATGGGCGGGTCGGGTGCGACTCACTACCCTCAGCACCCTCCTTGCCTCTCGAGGGGGCCGGACCGGAGCCGCCAGAAGCCGAGGCTGCACGGGGCTCCAGAGACTCACCGATGCGCTGTCCCACCGGGGAGCTGAACGGGTTTCCCAAGAGAAAGTCCATGGCCGCGGCAGTCGCTGCCACTAACCGGGTAATCAGCTGACAGCAACCGCCGGCGCCGCCAACCCGTGACGTGACGCGCCAGCGGCTGGAGGAGAGGCCGAGCGCTCAGGGCAGGTCTCCGCCCAGATGCGTCACGCACGCGGGGCGAGGCCGCCAAACCGGGTCCCGAGCGCGGCGCCGTGGTCCAGGGGCGTGGCCTAAGGGTCCGCGTCGGAAGCGGGAGGGGATTGGTCCTTTCCCTGCGCCGGAAGTGGAGTTCGGGCGCTGTTCGCTTGCTGAGCTGCGGTGGCTTGGCGGAGTGGCCAGGCGTGGGCCGTCGGCATGTAAACACGAGTCCCCATTCTCTCTGCTTGAGATCCAAGACTTGGCACCATTGTTTTGCAAGGTCAGTGGTTCCATTGACCTAATTTAAAGAAAGCAGTGGGTCTTTGTGAAGAACAAAAGCCGATGAAGTTTCGCTCCTAATCCGAGGGCCTCCCGGAGAGGCCAGGCTGAGACCGTGACAGGGCTTTCCCAGCTGTGTGAGTTAAGCCTCTTTGGCTTCCTGGCCGCGGACCACGTGCACAGGCGACCCACGCGCTGGGTCACCAAATATCCTTGAGAGCCACTGCGGCCAAGGCCGGGCCACCGCAGGGTGCTTTAACATTTTATTGATCGCGTGCTGCGAATTTTGCACCTAAAAGGCTAAATTTAATTGGCACACATTTTGGCTGCCTAATGACTAGATGAATGTTGTGATGACTGCCATGTGTTCACTTGTTTGAGCTGCGGTGCAGCATCTACAGTATAAAAACTACTTAGAGGCCTCTAGTGCTTAACAGAACCCTGTCAACATCTGCCCTTTCCCACTGGGCTAGGTGCTCCACGGGGCTGGAGGACTCCGCCTCTTCTGGTCGTAACTATGGAAATGTAAGCGACGTAGTCCACCTTTCCGTAGAGGCTCCTGCACTGTAGCCATGTACATTTACGATGACCTTCATATTAAGGTACTTACACGTCTTGCTTCCTGTAAGCATACTGCGAACGTTTTTTCACTGATGGCTTTGGTTTTTGAGACAGGCGGGTGTCCAATGTGATCACAGGTGTGCAGCACCACACCCACCTCACTGATGACTTTGAATATATCCATGTTAGGTGGCGATTTGCTAAGTTTTTGTGAACTTTATTCTTCAGAAACAAATCATTTATAGCTATTACAGGGAAGTGGAAGCATGTTTTTATTTTTTGAGAGTTTTTTGCTATGTTGTCCAGGCTGCCCTTGAGTTTGTGGCGCTCCTCCTGCCGCAGCCTCATGAGTACTGGGATTACAAGCATGTATCATCGTGCCCTGCTGTTTTTGTCTTTTGGGACAGGGTCTCACTATACACTTCATGCTGGCCTTGAACTCAAGTGATCTTTCTGCCTCAGCCTCTGGAGTGCTGGGATTACAGGTGTATGCCATCACTCTTGTGCGTGTGTTAATTGATAAACAGAGATGTAAAAGGAAAATATTCTTAGTACAAAGCTGCCAGGCCTGCTTGTGCACAGCTGTAATCCCAGTACTCCAGGAAATTGAGGCAGGAAGATCAGAAGTTTGAGCCCAGTCTGGGCAACTAAGTGATGCTGGCTCAAACAAAAAACCCCAAACAAAACAACAAAAGAAAACAATTTTTAAAAAGGGCTGGGGAGGCTGTAGATGCAAAGACCCTGGGTTCAAGCCCCATTTCAGAGAAAATTGATTGCTTTTAAAGTATGTGTTAACAAGGAAAAAAGTGACTTGGGAAGATGTTTGATTTTAATTTTCCTTTTTAAATGTTTCAGTAATATTTGTATCATGCTTTGCTAAAGGTAATAAAAGTCCCTTTTCGTGGCTGCATAAATGTAATCTATTATTTCATTTAAATTCTTCCTAGAGAAAAATCAAGATACCCAAGGTTTAAAGATCATCATATATAAATAAATAAATAAAAACATATATATTTCCTGCTTTTTTTTTTTTTTTCTTTTAGGTTGCTTGGGACTACAGAAAATGTTCACAGTTCTGTTTGCCAGTAAACAGCAAGGACTATCAGATGCTCGGGCTTTGCAATTTGTTTATTTTATTTTATTTTGTCTTTTTCCTTTTTATCAGTACCAGGGATCGAACTCATGACTGCCTGCTTGCAAGGCAGGTGCTTATGCCGCTGAGCTAAATCCCCACTCAGCCCCATGGCTTTGCAATTTGTAAAAGACAGTGAAGAGCATTTACAGTGTAAAAGTTAATTAATGGTAAGATGGTTGGTAGGAAAATGGCTGAAGTTAGTAATTTCACTTCTACTTCAAATTCTTTATTTTGGAGAAAATTACAGTACAACAAAAGGTGAAAAACAGCTAAATTTTATAATTTCATAGCAAGTCTGATAAGCATGATTAGGGAAAAGACAGCTGAGACTAAACTACAAATATTAAAAATGTGATTTTTAATAATATAAGTACAAAATTTTATTTCTTTATACAATCATAATGACATTTGGGTCAAGCCACTGGAATTTAAAAAAACAAAATAAAACAAGGATATAAAAACTGCAAGAAGGTCTGGATCCAAAGTTTTTCCTCTATGAAGTACCAAATACCACAAGACACAGATTATCATATAAATGTGTACAAATCGTAAATACAAATATACTAGGGCTGGATTTCAAAGGAAAAAGCAAATGAACAAAAAAAAGCAGATTCTTGCCAGGACTTCATTAACATGTTCTCACTGACTTGAACTATAGGTGGTATGTACATGGCAGTCCCATGGGGCAGCGTGTATCACCTGATGGGACCATTCCTGCCCCCCACCATGGGACAGTCATGCCTGTACTGCTGGTGGTTCAGAGCCTCCCGGCAGTGAGTCACATGGTCATGCCCCCACCAATGTAGGCCTGCCTGCCTGTGTGCCACCCCCCACTGAGTCCTGTCTGACAGGGAGCTCCCCTGGGAACCAGTGAGGACTGGACACGGTCCTGGCATGTGCAAGCTAACATTCTGCTCTCCTTGATTTCGGTTCCTAACATTCCTGTTTCCTTGATCAAATGCAAAACTACTCTGAGCTGAGTGAGCTCAATGCCAGAGCGCCTTTGAGGAGCATGGCCTCCTGTAATTGCTGGCTGGCGAAGGGGGAGCTGCACAGGACGTGTGCTAGTTGCACTGTCCCCAGAGCCTCACAGTGGCCCTGGCCAGCTGGCATGGCTCAGCAAGAAGTCACCAACTGAAAACCATCCACTGTCCAGTTCTTTCCACCTGGGACACAGGTCTGGCTCTTTGGAAATAAGGGCAGCAGGGAATGGTAATATTTCTTTATTTCACTTTTTTTGACATTATTGAAGGGTTTGAAATTCTCTATGAAGAATTAGAACCACAATATGATGATTCTTTTTTTGAGATATAAGACCTTGAAGTATAGATGATTTGGAGTTTTCAGAACAGACCAGAGGAAGGAAGAAAGGGGAAGTAACCAATCTGTATCTACAATATGCTGCTGCTGGTGGAGGCTTTTGTTATTATTAAATTATATATACACAAATTTACAGCATAAATTAAAATCCAAGAAATTTAGAGTTAAATACACATAATTAAAATACACATCCACACACATATAAATAAACCTACATGAGAACTGAGTCATGTTGCAGTTCACTCACATGTGGAACGGTGCTGTATCTGCCCACAGGGAAACCGGTAAGATGAACCCGAGAGCCATGTGGGGCAATGCTTATCTTCCATCACCACCGAGAAACTAAGCAGCAGAATCTGGGGGCTTGGTGGGCAGTCTAGCATGGCCAATGAAAGACACCGGCTTTCGGGTTTGCAGACCAAATGCTGAGGGCCAGCGTACAACACGTGTAGCTTTCCCCCTCAGGAATTTCTTGCTGCCAGGAATCAACGTCACTCTTGGCCTCTCTCGAGGTTGCCATTGGTACCAGTGATTGCAGTGAGTTTTGGGACGTGGACACTGTAGGAAGGACTGCAGTGACCCCTACTCAGCCCACCTAAACTATCTCAGTAGCTACCGTGGGCAGGATAGCGTCACCTCCCACCAAGGTCACTTGCGCAGCTGGCATCTTTCATAGTCCTCCTTACATTTCAACTGTAAGACAGGTAAGGCAAATGGTCAGTGATGGGTCTGGAGGTACCACTGATTTGGAAAAAGTCACACTTTAGCTGTCAATGGCAGGAGCACTTGGCACCTACAACAAGCCCCCAGTCCCAAGTGACACTGATTTTTAAGGCAGATTTATCCACCACAAGAGAATAAAGAGTCCCAAGCCCCTATTCCTGCCAAAGTTTCCTCTTAGCTACACCTTTGCCATATCATAAAATAACTAAAGCAAAGTAGTTAGAGTCCTATGTACTGTACATTACATATATATAATACATAGATATAAAATTTAAAACGCACATCCAGAGGCCAATGAAGGGGCTGTAACAGTGATATATACACCAACCAGCAACGGGCTGGGGAGGGTTCTGTCCCAGGGTTCTTTGTTGTCACAGTCCAGGCATGATGTAAGCAATGTTGTCTAGTGTGTTTGACTGTAAAACAAGGAGAACAGATTCAACTGAGGAGTACTTCCCAGGGTGCTAGGAGGCACATTTCTCTGTTCAAGGGGAGAGCCAAGGAGGGAGGTAGAGTTGGAGCAGCAGAGGGTGGAAGGCATTAGGAGGTCTGTTACATTAGGAGCTACTCTGCTGACCCTCTCCTGTTAATCCCAGTATCATATATATGTAATTTTTTTTTTTTTTTTTTTTTTTTTTTGTCTTCTCGAGACAGGGTCTCACTATGCACTATGCTGGCCTTAAGCTCATTTTGTAGCCCAGGCTGGTCTCCACTTGCTGTGATCATCCTGGCTCAGCCTCCCAAGTGCTGGGATTACAGGCATGCACAACCATGTCCAGCAATGCCAGTATCAATGAGGCAGAAAACTGCCGCACTATCTGTGTATAGAAGAGCAAGTAGAGGTATGATACCTCAAGGGCTAGACTGCTTGTCCCCACATTACTGTTCTGGAGAGTGGCACATTTTCTGGTCTCGCTCCAAGCACAGCGTTCAACAGTGCAGCACAACATTCCATGGGCCAAGGGGCTCAGGAGCACGCCTGCTCCCGAGGAGCCTGACCCCCTGCATCCAAGGAAAATAGGAAAACTCACCAAGACCTGCTTGGGACAGCCGTTCAGCTCAGGTAGCTGTGTGGTCAGACACGCCAAGGGGCCAAGAGCACAGATGATAGAATCCAGAAGTACCGACAAACTGCCGGACACGGCCACCATGCCCTGAAAGGAGAGGGGACTTGTCACGCACACCTGTGTGCTCTCCCTTTCCTGACTTCCTCGTGTGCCATTCATTTGCTTGTCCATTCATTCATTCATTCATTCATTCATTCATTGTCTTTTCGAGACAGGGTTTCACTATGCAGTTTAGACTGGCATTTAACTCACTTTGTAGCCCAAGCTGGCCTCGAATTCATAGCAATTCTGCCTCTGCTTCCTGAGTGCTGGGATTAGAGATATGTGCCACCATGCCTTGCCATGTGGCTTTTATTTTATTTTGGTACCAGGGATCGAACTCATGACCTCTTGCTTGCTAGACAGGCGCTTACACACTGAGCTAAATCTCCAGCCCTGCCTGGTGGCTTGTAACAAATCTTGGACCCTTCTGTCTGTAAAATGAAACTTACATAGGCCGGGGGATCTACTCTGATGATTCTGGAAGTTACTTAAAGAGGAAACTTTCATAGTATACTTCCAGGTCTCCTCTTTGTATTCATAATCCACTGTATCTGCTCTGGAGAGCTGCTGGGAAGATCTGTGAGCTCATGTATGCAAAAGCACATCTGTCACAAGCCCCAAGAGCAACTCAAGTGTGATGACTCAACCTTGCTACTTTATATACTCCCACTTAAATAACCATGCACACATTTCTTGACATAGCTGAGATCACCATTCCATGCTGAAGTAAATTCTACATCTCACACACTTCACATCATCTATACCTGTGCTCTAAAGAGGTGAGAAGGAGCCCACTTGTGGTACACCCACTGCTCAGAAGCACTGTAAGGGACTGGATTTGAGTTCTGTACCTGGCCTAGCTGCTGATTGGCTGGGCCTGAAATAGTAAGTGTAAAGCATTGGCACAGCTTGCAGTATGTGGAAAGTGATTACTACTCTCATCACCCGCAAAGTGCATCCCTGGCTGTCCGCTGGGTGACCTCTTGGCTATCTTTCAATCTCGACATGCCTGAAAGAGGAATAACCTTCTTATTCTAATCTACCCCTTAGTCCCGTTAGCCTACCAAAGTCATTGCCATTCTCGCAGCTGTCCAGGCCTGAGGCTATGCTGTCACCAACTTTTCCTTCACTCTTCTTGCCCTCTCCTTTTGGGGCTGTGGTCCAGTGAGAGGGTAAGAGCTTATACTCTGAGGACACACTCCAAATTCAACTGTCAACACTAGGGCCTAAGCTTCTGAGCAAAAGACTCCATCTAAGCCTGTTTTTTCTTTGGTAAAATGAGAAACAAAAATACTGCCTGTCCTAAAGCTGCCATGTGAATTAAATGAATTAATCTACATAGAGCGTTCTGAACTAGAGTTGGCAGACTAAGCATCTAGCAAATGTTAGCAAACAGCAATATCATTCATCACTTTTGCCTACAACTAGCTACACCTAATGTACTATGCCTGAATCTCCAAACTGATGCTAAGTCCCTCAAGGACAGAAACTCTGCCCCTCTCTCATTTATGTGCTACCTATGACAAGTGTCCCATAACAGATCCAGAGAGGCTCTGTGGAAGGGTGGTCCAACAGCAACTCTTGAGTTCAGGCTGTGCAGCCAGGAAAATGCTCAAGAAGCATCTGCTAAACTAATCCACATCTTCACTGTATCTAGACATTGCTCTAATGCTTCTCCAACTCTGATCTCTCTTTATCCACAACCTCCAAAATAGCAGGTCTCAAAAGAACTGAATAGGAGCTCTGCTCATACCCATCCCCACTCAAAAGAGCCCTGCAGTTCCCAAACAACAGAGTATAAACACTGCAGAGTCCGTGAAGAACCCCTGTACTCTAGTTTCTAGACTTTATTTTCCACCTAATGCTTATTGCTAAAATGAAACTTACTGTTTTAATATTTCAGTGAAAATTTTCAAATAAAACCCAAGGAAGACCAACACACAAGATAGCTAAAATGTCTATTCCTCGATGGATCACCCTCATCCCTTCCTGTAGAAGACCAGGGCTGCAAAACCTGCCGTCTCTCCAACATCCTGCGGGACACACTCCCTGCTCATCTGTTCAGATCAGCTTGGATACCGCCTCCCTTTCACAGTGCCTTTCCCTGACTCCCTGCTCTGTTCTCCACAGTCTTCGTGCTACTTGAGTAGCACAGGGTGGCAGGAGGGCACAGGCAGGAGGGGAGCAGGCTGGGGACTTGCTTGAGTACTTCTGTGGATCGATATCCATCTGTGACCTTCACTCAACTCCCTAGGCCCAATTACCAATCTCTAAGTTCCCTTAACTGTGATATGTGCTTCCACGTTGCAAATAGGTGATACAACTTTGATAGTTACATGCCCCATTATGAACACTAGAGAAAAATTAGGACATTACTTTTGCAACATCAAGAATCACTGCAAAAGGATTTATTTACTTAGCAGCCCTGGGAATTGAACACAGGGCCTTTGTACTAAGCTACATCTCCTAATTTTTTAAAAAAAAAATTTGTGGCAGGGTTTTGCTAACCTGCTAAATTGTCCAGACTGAGCTTGAATTTACAATCCTCCTCCCTCTGCCTCCCACAGCACTGGGATTACGGAGGTATATGTCACAACACCCGGGTGGCTAAACAGACTTACTCAAATAAAACTGTAATTTTGGAATTAGATACCAGTGACAGGCTTACTGTGCTAGAAATATACAAAAATCCACTAAGTTCTGCACTTTAAAGGGTGAGTGCTATGGTATGTCAATCATATTGTAGCAAGACTTAAAAATATTAAACAGAAAATTTTAAAAATAAACAGTCCTAAGTTTTAAACTGCATGATCTTCTAAGCAGCATGAGATGGCTCTGTCCAGCCCTGTGGGCGGGGACCCATGCCCTGCTCTGCTCGGTGCCTCTGTGGGGTCAGTGGCTGACAAGCTCCCTGGGGGTCTGAGTGAGACTCCTGAAAAGAGCTACTGGACACTGTACATTAACTCTCACAGCAACTCTTCGCCTGAACTGGCTTGTTTTGAGAATTATACAAGCTTTTTGCCTTTCCAATTAGATTGTAACTTTCCCACTGATAGGTGTCCTGTGTGTTCAGATTTGTATTTCCCAAGTTACTAGAATGGCTTGATATTCACCAAACACTTGCTACACTAAATGGAAATATCTGGACTGTGGAAGGTATTTACAATGAAATATTTCTAAGTTTTTAGGAAACTTAACAGTGACTGAATATGAAAAACATAGATAAGGATCACAGATTATTTTATTCTGGGAATTCTTTTAGTCATTCAGATGAGTTTACGTGAGTGTTCCAGCTCTTTCTACACCAGCTGAATTTTTAGATTAACCAAAGAACTCAGATACAGCTTTACCTCTTGCAGCCTTTGGCATTTTATTTGCTAAACCACGGGATTAGCTCTGTTCCTGAGCTGACTTCTCGGTTTGTCTTACAGAAGTGGAACGCTGCAGCTTTGCAGGTCAAGTGACTCTGAAAGTAGAGTTTAAAGACCGATATGTCCCTCAGACACAGAGCACTATATGCTCAAGTGCAAAGTAATGAAGAGTGAGTATTTATTTATTGTCTTTTTGAGATAGGGTCTCACTATGCAGTTCAGACTGGCTTTGAGCTCACTTTGTAGCCCAGGCTGGTCTTGAACTTGCAACATCTTCAAGTGCTCAGATTATAGGTGTGTGCCACCATGCCTGGCTCATAATAAAGAGTTTAAAACCTCAACTTCCTCATTTATAATTTATTTTCAGAGAAACACAAAACATCTTTTATACAATCTAATTTCTACATGTAAAGCTTTGTTGGAAATGTGCTGAAAAATCCAAACCATCTTAGAAGTACAAGTAATGAAAACTGCTGTGGCATTTCCACTCACCTCTTCCACTGCTGTTTTGGTTTGTTTCTATTGAGACAGGGTCTTGGCATGCAGTTCAGGCTGGCCTTGAACTCACTGCATAAACCAGGCATGGCAGCACACTCTTATAACTGCAGAACTCAGGAGCCTGAGGCAGGAGGATCACTATGAATTTGGGACCACCTTGGGCTAGACAGTGAGACCCTGTCTTAAAAAAAAAAAACTCACTGCTGTAGCACAGGCTGGCCTCAAACTTGTGGTGGTCTTCCTGCCTCAGCCTCTTGAGTACTAAGATTACAGGGGTGTGCCACCACTTCCTGCTCCACTGTATTTTTAAAGAATACAAATCAGTTATAGGGAATTCTAACTTTTCTTCATGTTGCTTCATGAGTACAGCCATGTGGACTGTGTACATGCCATCTCTCTCAACCCTCAGCTCTGTGTTAGTGTGTTAGTGTGAGCTTTAAGAAGAAAATGCAGATTGGAGGCCAGACGAGCTCATCCCATGTCATCTTCTTCACTGCCTCTGTGTACCTGGCAGCTTCATCACAAAGCTACTTCTCAGCAAATGTAGGTGGAAGGGGTGGTGGCTCCAGACCCGAGCTGCGCAGAGCCATCTCACCTCTGTCTCCTGCAAGCGGTGTCCGATGAGGCTGAGGGACTCCCCCAGCAGCTGAAGGTGCGCAGCCACATCGATGGGCTCTGTCTCAGGAGCTCTGGCTGGTGATGCAGGTAACAGCACAGTGGAAGGTGGGGACTTCTTCTGGGGTGACAGGACTCCTGCAGCAGGAGCTGAGAAGAACAGTGGGGTGGGGGGAGGTGAAATTCGCCTGCAGCCTTAGATACCACAGAAGTGCTGCTCCCGACTTCCCTCCTTAGGAAGTATACCAGGCACTGGCAAAACTATGCCCTCTTCTGTGTGACCTGTGAGCTAAAAATAGTTTTACATTTTTAAAGGTCTGCAGGAAAAGACAGAGGTATCTGTGACAAAGTATGCATACAGCACATGGCCTGTGACATTACCTTCTGCATCTTTACAGAAAAAGTCTGCTGACCTTTGATTTATTTCCATTTTCTAAATCTGAACATCTTTTCTTGCTACCAGTAATGTCCAGTATAATGTGTGGCTGCTTCTAGTGTAAGCTGTTTTCCCAGTTTCTGACTAAGGCAGTGAGCGCATGAAGGGGAGATGATCATTACCTTTTACTTTGGTGGAGCCTTCTGAGCTGGACGCTTTTCTCTTCACAGTTGTAGCCTCCGCTTTGTTTTGCTTGTGTTGCAGATACTGAGCTTTCTGCTTCCAAATCTGCAATCAGATCAGTGTGCAAATGAAAAGATAAAACATAAAACAGAAGGTGGTCATGGTAAAACAAGATGGGAGAGTGGAGTGGGCAGGTAAAGGCTGATGCTTGTAGGCCGAGGTTCCTGAGTTGGCTCTGGCCTATTGTAACTGACACTGAAGCCTAGAAAAATGAACAATTTCCCTCACTAATGGTCAGTCTCAGCACTAGCAGATCATGCTGTGGATGAGAAGGAAGTCACACTAAATGCCTGGCCGTCATTCAGGTGGGAAGTAACTACATGATTCCAACATGAACCTGTCACTGTCTTATTGGCTTCTTGGCCGCAGGGTCCACTACATGGCCATGGGTGAGGAGGATGGTGAGCGGTAGCCAGGCTGAGCACAGCCCTTGTGGACTGTGTGCATGCCATCTCCCTCAGCCCTCAGCTCTGAGCCCTGCTGACGCTCAGGTCCTGCAGAAGAGGCTGTGATGCTCTGCCCTCCTTTAACGCTTCATTCACTGCCCAAGTGAGGTCTCCTTTTGACTCAATGTAAAGTGTTTGGAAAAATGAGAAACCCTAGCAGGTAACTCAGCACTGGCACTACTGACGCCATGGCCTACTGCTCGGTCTCTTTCTTCACTGTTTCCATTGTTGTGAAGTTGCATGGTCTGCAGGAGAATCACACTCAAAAGGCAAAAAGCTATGAAAGGTATGTTTGTAGGAAAATGCCCTTACCAGTTTGTCTTTTTCTGGCAACTGCTTCCACACTTCAGCCAGTTTTTTACTGAGTTCCCCAAAATCTGGCATAAAAGAGTAAAAATCAAAACAAAGAACAGGCTTATTTAACAAAATAGAAGGAAGGTAGATAGGAGCAGAAATAGGAAAAAGGTTTTTTTGGGACAGAGTCTTGCTATGCAACCCAGGCTGGCCATGAACTCATAGTGATCCTCCTGCCTCAGCCTCCCATGTGCTGGGATGACAGGCGTGTACCACAAAGCCCAGTGGAAAAAGGCTTTTGCAGATCCAATCAAAAGGTTGCAGGATTCTTTCAGAAAACCAAACCAGACCCCTAACACTTTTCTTCTAATTTTCTATAGGAAATGGACGTTTTGGTGGTTAACAGGCTCAAATCCTCACACATTTTACTCGTAGGTTATATTCCTGCGGTGTCTTTTAACTTGACAAGGCCTCCCAAGTTAGATTAAGGATCATATTACACAGAATCTGATAAAATGGTATTAGGCTTTTACTAAACATCTTAATGGTTAGAGCCAAAGAACTTTCCCATGGCAGCCAGGAAGCAGCCCCAGACGTGCGATGTCATCCTTCCATCTGCGTACCAATCCATTCCTCTTCATTCCTGTCTCCTGTTATTTATTTTTATTTCATTTTTTTTGAGACAGGGACTCACTATGTAGCTCAGGCTGGCCTTAAACTCACTACATAGCCAGGCTGGCTCTGAACTCACTGCAATCCTCCTGCCTCAGTTTCCCAAGTGCTAGGATTGCAGGTGTGTAGCACCACACCCTGCGGCCTTGCTTTAGTGTCCTCAGCTGCACATCACAGCTGCCCATGGAGACCAGGGAAGGTGAGTGAGACACACACAGGTAAGGGGCTGTCCGAGGTCTGGGGGAAGAGTTCTCTCACCTCGCCAGACCACACGAGAAGAATGTGAGCAGTGCTATACAGGCCGTTGGTCTAACTGCACCTAAGGGCAATCTGCGAGAAAGCCAATGGCAGGACCTCAGAAGGCAGGACGCAGACACATACACATGTGCGCACACTTATATGTGAAGTGCAAAATATTTCATTTTTCACAGCTTCCCATTATTTTCAGTTTCATACATTCACAAGAGGACTTGTACCAGCACCAGTAGTACATGTAAGACTGTTCCACAGAGTGGTTTATATCACCAACGGGACAGTCACACATGATTACTGGCAGGAACATGTGAAGATACATGGGAAGCTCACTTCCTGGTATCAGCGAGGTGAAGGAAGGCAAAGTCTACAGTGACCTGCAGGTCAGAGGAGAGATGAGATCTGTGTGCCGACAGGGAAAGCGGCTGTGCTGATTGAGTCAGCTGTGGGCGCTGCCCCAGATACAGACAGAGAGGAAAGCCTGAGGGCCCAGCTCTGCTTACCTATTCCCGGATGGTCAGCCACGATGGTCACACGGTACTCTTTGCAGAACACCTGGTAGGCCGACATGTTCTTCTTTTTTGGCTAGTGCCATAGAGAATACAGAACAAGGCAAGACTTGATCAGAACCCAAGTTTAGTGAAGCTCAACACTTTTTCATCCACAAAGATAGTGTACTACTTCTCAGCCTTCTGAGACAGGGTAACGTCTTAACCCATGATACTTACCTCTCAGGGGCTCTACGTGTTGGGCTTCCCCGGTTGCTGCAGTGACCCACTCGTTACCTGGAAAGCCTTCATTCTGCTCATAGCATTCCTGTGTTAGGGTTTCTTTTAGGAATAAGTACATCTTCGACAATCAGGACCACAGCATTTCCTTGTAAACTTTGGGGCCAGAAATCCAAGAAGAGATCTACATCTTTTTTGTTTCTCTGGTACTTATTTCTAATCTGTTTTTGTCTTTTTGAGACATGGTTTTGCTATATATTTCAGGCTGGTCTTTTTTTAAGAACTGGGAGTTGAACCCAGGACCTCGTACTTGCTAAGCAGGCATCATGCCACTGAGCCACACCCCCGGCCTCCAGGCTGGTCATGAATTCTGTGTAGTCCAGGCTGGCCTTGAATACACAGAAATCCTCCTGCCTCAGCCTCCAGAGTGCTGCAATTACAGGTACATGCCACCATGCCCAGTTAAAAGTTTTCCTGACCCTACGTTTACTATATTTGTAGTTACCATTACTTTATTAACACATTTTCATGGCTTAAGGTAAGGACAGCTAAGTGAGGCCACTTCAACCTGTGCCCTGTCATGCGGGAACACATCTGTTCTTCACTGTATGACAGCAATTGCTGTGTGGTAGATTTTTTTGGTCTTTTTGAGACAGGTCTTGCTATGCAGTTCAGGCTGGTCTTGAAACTGCAACTATCCTCCTGCCTCAGCCTCCCAACTGCTGGAATTAAGGGGTGTGCCACCATGCCTGGCTAGTGGATGGGTTTTGAGAAACAGAATTCTCACTTCTAGTGATTTCAACAAGGAATATATAAAACAAGATATTACTATGCATTCTACTTCACAGCTCCCCACAGATGGAGGAAGACAAGTAAGGGTTTCTGCCACTAAGGGGATTAAATTAGTTATCTGGCCAAATCTTTCCTTTTTGAGAATAAGAAAAAGGACACTCCGAGATACTTCTGTTGTAATTTGCTGAGGGCCCCACAGCTCAGCTAAGTTTTCACACCAGGAAACCACACCCAAGTACCAACTCCCAGGGCTGCACAGTGGATTAGAAAGAAAACACGTCACTTTCTCCGAGTTACTGTGTAAAGACATGGCTGCTGCATTATTCTCATTCTCACTATGCTTTAGTGGGAGTGGGGATTGAACCCCCCACTCCCAGAGTCTTCACATCGAGCTACATCCCTAGCTCTTTTATGTTTTAATTTTTCTGTTGTTGAAAGGCTTCATGCTTTGAAACCAACTGGCCACAGGCCGATTTTATGACCCTAACCCAACGCGCAACACTGTGCTGGTCCCTAACTTCAGCGCTGCATCTTGTTTTGAACAAAACTTGATCCCACACTTTACTTCTCTAGGTTTTTTTTTTAAAAACCATAGCCTCCTTATAGCCCTGATTGGCTCTGAACTCTCCACCCTGGTGTCACCAGGGCCAGTTCCTGCCTGCTTCTGAATGTTTCCATGTTCTAAATGTTTTTTCTCGAAAAGCAAACATGGATGACTTGATGGTGGTTTGCACTTAAATTCTAAAAGAAATTCTGAAATCATTTTGAGGAACAGAAATATCCTAGCATACCTTTCAAGGTAATTGTACCAAATGAAGTAACACTTGGAAAATTGTGACAGGTCTGTTAAAAATGTAATTTTATGCTAATCTTTTAAAAATGGCTCAGTTTACCTGTATGCCAAATATGTACTAGCGTACAAGATGAAACAATAATTTGTGGAACTCTCGACCTTGAAATTTTTCTCTTACCACTAAATACTGAGTACGTTATTAAGAATATGGAATATGGGGGACTGGGGATTTAGCTCAGCAGCATAAGCGCCTGCCTTGTAAGCAGGCAGTCGTGAGTTCGATCCCTGGTACCGATAAAAACGAAAAGGACAAAAAAAAAAAGAATATGGAATATGGGGACTGGAGATTTAGCTCAGCGGCATAAACGCCTGCCTTGCAAGCAGGCAGTTGTGAGTTCGATCCCCGGTACCGTTAAAAAGAAAAAAAGACAAAAAAAAAAAAAAAAAAAAAGAATATGGAATATGAACAAAAGATACAGTAAATATTTAAAAAACCTTACTACAATAAAAAAATAAAAAAACACATTGCAACTGATCTCCTTCAAACTACTCCCTTTTTTTTGAGACAGTGTCTTGCTATGTAGTTCAGGCTGAGCTTGAAATTACTTCATATCCTGACTGGCCTTGAACTTGCAGTGATCCTCCTGCCTCAGTCTCCCAATGCTGAAATTACAGGTATGTGCCACCATGCCAGGCTCCCCCTTGATTTGAACATGCCTCATCATTTTCACCACCCTCTGAAGCAGTTCCAGAAGTGCTGAGTCTCTCTTTAGTTGTGCTGCTGTGGCTGCTTTGATGTCCTGAATCAACTAAAGATGTTGACAGCAATTTCTGTCAAATAAAAACATTACCGTGTCCTCATCCACTTGGATCTGGCTGTGTGATTCTAGCTCTTCTTCAAAGTCAAAATAACCACGGAAGGTAAATGTTTTCAATCAATTCAGGCCACTGAGGCAGCCACAAAACTGCAACTAAAGACACTCAGGAAACAGGACTCCAGAGCTGCTTCAGAAGGTGGCCAGATGATGCACGAGTGTTTAGAGGGAGGGGGAGGGTTCTGAGGGAGACTCTTGAATGGCAATGAATCTCTCACAGTGAGAAAAAAGGGCTTTAACATTCACTGCATTTTTGGTCCAACTTGGTAAGTACATGAGACACTTCGCAGCTCACTTGGCCTTATCACAAAACTTGCCAGCAAGGAGTTCATCAGTATTTTCTCCAATGTGATGCAACACTGTTTCAGATCAGTTATCCTACCTTAAGGCAACCTACAGCTGCTACCTACACTTACAAGTGTTCCTTTGTGGTACTAGTGGAACTGCAAGTCTTGGCCAGAATGCTAGGTCCAACGCCATGCAGTGAAGAAGGGAGCTCCTCCTACACCTCTCATGAAGGACTTTGAGTGGCCAGCACACAGGGTAGTGGGACAGCACATGGTTAAGAGTATGAGTTTGAGGTGCCGGTCTCACTCTCAGAAGCTGGAGAGTGTGAACTGTGGAAAACATGAAATGGAGGGTTCAAGACTACCATCTTGTCCTAGGTATCTTATAATAATTTTTGACCCAAAAAGGGATAACATCTCTGATACATGATATTCAAAGTATCTGATGGCAAAGAAGAAAAGCTGAAGTTATAGAAATTTCAAAGGCAAGAGAAAAAAGTAATTTATTAAAAGTACTCTACCACTCACTTACTCAATTACTGATTGAGTCTCTGCTCACTGGCAATATAGTGGGAACCCTAGACATGGATCTAACAGACAAGCCAGATGAAGATGACTTGTGGTAACAAGCAGTGCTAGCACAGGAATGGCCCTGGGTGCCCTGCGAAGGCAGCATCTCACCTATCAGGGCGGAACCCAAAGGACGTCTGACCTCAATGGAAGAAAGCAGAAGCCAGCAGGTGAGAGTGATGGGGAGGATTCTGGGCAGAGGGGCACGGCAGCCCTCAAAGAGGCAGGTGGTGTCCAGGACAGAGGCACAGCACAGGCTGCCCACGGGAAAGGTTATGCTGCAGGGCCACAGAGATGGCCTGGGAAAAACAAGGGCAGGACAGTGAGCAGCTGCTATCACACAGGGTAGGAGCTGAAGAAGAGCACAGATGGGGTAGGGAAGTAGCAGGTGCAATCTGAGAAATGTGCCAAGCACAGAGCCTGCGCCTCAGAGACCACCAAAGCTGAGAAGAATGCTGACTGCACTAGTGACTCGTTCTGCTAACAGCTTCATCTCCCTTTGCTTAGTTTCTCAATGGTGGGAGTTCATTAGAGTGTCTGCTCTGCTCTGGGTTGGACATAGGACTTAAGGGACAGGACAGCAGGTCCTGTGCTATTTCTGTGGTGGGCACAAAGAGTGCCCAGTGTTCTGCTGAGCCTTACATATAGGCAAGACTGGCAAGTAGAAAGGGTCCAGCCTGAAGATTAAACCATGCTACCATGCAGATGTAATCAGGTATCTAGTGAATTCAGTGAAAAGAGTATAATCCTGACAAGGTCTGACCTGGCCAGGTGGGCTGCTAGAAGAGACAGAATTCTGTTCTTGCAGGCACCATGAGACTTGCCTCTGAAAAGCCAAGGACAGCTGACCATGTATCGAACCATCCTGGGAGACAGACACCAGCTGGTTTCGGAGCTTGCTGCAGAGCTGCAGTCACCAAGGCAGTACGTGGCTGGCGAGGGACAGACACCGACAGACACCAACGGAGCAGCAGTGTCTACAGACAGACATGCATGGACACGGGCAGCTATGCTTTTTAAAAGGGCACAGCAGCATAGTGGAGAAGAGACACAGGGCATGTGCTCCTATTTCCCACCCTCCCCTCAAGAATGAAGAAAAGAGGAATCTGGACACGGACTTTGCTTCCTCTACAAAAATGAACTCAAATTGGATCACAGATTTAAATGTAAAATGCAAAATTAAAACTCCTGGAAGAAAATCCAGGTGACCTTGGGTTTGGTGATGATTTTTTGTGTCTTTTTTTTTTTTTTTTTGAGATGGGGCTTGCTTTGAGCTCTTCCTGCCTTACCCTTCTGAATGCTGGGATTACAAGTGTGTGCCCTTATGACTGCTTTGGTGATACTTTTTTAGGCATGATCCATGACAGAAAGGACTGGTCAGCGGGATTCATTAAAATTAAAAACTTCTGCTTTGGGGCTGGGGATTTAGCTCAGCGGCATGAGTGCCTGCCTTGCAAGCAGGCAGTCGTGAGTTCGATCCCTGGTACCGATAAAAACAAAAAAGACAAAAAAAAAAAAAAAACAAAAAAAAACTTCTGTTTTGGGAAAGCCATGCTTAAGACAATGAAAAGAAAATCTAGACTGGGAGAAAATATTTATCTAAGACAAAAAGATCCTGATAAAAGCACCAAAATCCAAAATATACGAAGAACTCTTAAAACTCAGCGGTAAAATTTGCTCTACAGAAGTTGTCTTAACAGTTTCCTGAAAAAATTTCGGATGAAACAGAAACCACATTTAAGCTAGAATCAGGAGAAAACCAAACCCCAAGAGACAAACCACAGCTTCTGACCTTGAACCTGGAGAAGAGGTCTCATGAACCTCTCCGATCCACCCGAGGCCCCGCCTTGCAGCTATCTTGGAGGAGCCTGAAGAAACTGAGAAGTTTCTGCATAGCTTTCTCAGCGTGCACAGCTCACGGACAAACGGGAGTCTTCTGTTTGTGAGTTAAGTAATTAAAGTCCGGACTCCACGCCAAGCCGCCACGCCGACGTCAAGTGCAGTGGAGGACAGCCACGCCTACTGCACATGTCCTGCTGGCCTTCGGGTGGCGCCCTCCGAGGGCTCCCAAAGGTGATGGTCTGCTCCCCGCATGCAGCGCACATGCTGACCCCCAACCCACCTGCCATGCAGACCTGAAGCTTCCACAGGAACACAGACAAGTGGTGGGTGGCAGCTGCCTAGCCAGAACCCGTCTCCAGGCTCCAAGCAGAGGCCATTGGCTCTGCGCTGGGCTTTCACGCAAGAAAACACCGCGTCCACGAGTCATAGCTGCAATGCAGACTGTGCTCTGGTCAGTGTTAGTATTTTGAAAACGTGAACCCATTTAGTAACAGCGATTATTTGCAACAAGCCTACATGCTAAATGTGGCCCTGGATGGTTTGGCAGCCAGTGTCTCCATTCCAATGTTCCACACGGTACACAATATCAAGCCACTTCAAAGAGTAACTTCTGAGCCACATGTGGTGGTGCACACCTATAATTCCACCACTTTGAGAAATTGAGAGAGGAGTGCAAATTAGTGAGATCCTGTCTCAAAAATAAATTTTTTTAAAAAGCTGGGCATGGTGGTACACACCTGTAATTCCGGCACTCCAGAGGCTGAGCCATTCCAAGTTTGAGACAGCCTACGCTACAAAGTGAGCTCAAGGCCAGCCTGAACTGCACAATGAGACCTTGTCTCAAAAGGAAAAACAACAAAAATCGCTCAATATGAAGACCTCGAACTTAATCCCCAGTTCCATAAAAAACCAAGCCAAGCTAAGCCAAAACAAAGGCAACTTCTTAATGGTCTTCATAAGTCTCACTTTTGAAGCATAGAACTCTGAGAACCTGATGAAAATCCCTCTTTATAACTAGTTTAAAATCCAATGTTTGAAGCATAAAACATCTGGTGCTAAAGGCACCACACAGCTTGTAAATCTTTAAAAAATTTAATTTTTCCCTCTTAAATAGGAAGTCCCTTTAGTCTCTAAGCTAAAAGCTGTCAATACCATTTAGGAGACACTGCTGCAAGAGCTTTACCCAGAGAAGATCTGTGAACTTTGTAGCTTCTGAAGAAACAGAGGTCCAGAGCCTCATCTCGGGAGGGCTGAACACAGACCCTCACTGCCTGCTGACCCTTTTCTGACCCAATCTGACTGAGATCCCAAATCTGAGCTAGCTGAGGCAAGGTTAACAAGGTTTCATATCAAAGTTCTTGCTTTAGCTATCTGAACAGAAATCCTTCTGCAGTGTTCATGATATACCTGCTATCTCTCACCATGGAACAGACCTGAACCCCTTCCTGCAGAGCAGGAGAGCACAGAGCCCAGTTCCTGCCTGCCACTGATGGGGGTCACTTCCCTTCCCTTGCTTCTGTCACACTCACACTCAGCAGTGATCTGAGACTGCAATGCCGTGGTGGTCAGCGAGTATGGGGCCAGGACCACACTAAGAGCTCCACACACAGAGACTTCCATGGGATTTCCCTCAGTGCCCCTACCCCACCCCGCCTTCTTCACTGGCTTCTGGCTGACAGACTTGTCGAGGCCCCAAAGGTCCTGCTTTCTAACGTCTCCCCTTCCTATCTTCTGTGTGCTCTTCTTTACCACCACTTAGCCCTCCACACCAGCCCCTGCTAATGCTTTCCAGCCTGACAGACCACAGCTGAGGAAAGTGGCCCTTCCTTATTCCTCTCCATACCCTCAGCAGTGCGCAGGACTGGCAAATCGGCACTGCGTGTGGGAAGAAGCCAGAGCGCACATGCACAGGACCCCCTCTGTCCATGGCCTCTATGTGAAGTCTCCACTTTAAAAGTAGAGAGCAGAAGGGTCACAGGGCTCTTCTATTGTCCATCATCAGTGATCATATAGCTCTCCAAAGAGCAACCAGCTAGGGGAAATAGCCTAGAACATCTGCTTTTGCTCCTTTCTGTTGTTTCCACCTAAGTGCCACCTAGCCAGATCCCTTAGAGGCCAGTGCTACTCAGCTGAATTAGACACATAATAATCTCCTTGCTGAGTCAATGTAACATGTGAAGTGACTGACCACAGAAGTTTCTTAAGAGTGTCTTCCTATGTGTTTATGCTTTGGAAAACTAGGTGTAAGAGCAGCCAACTGCCACGTGTGCCCTGGACTAAGCACATCATAGGTATCAGGAGTGTAACTGAAACAGTCCCACTGTACATGTTAGCCAACTGAAATGAGGAAGCATTTCAAGGGAACAGGGCCAGAATGTGGCAGGTTTAGGTTGGAACCCACCCACCGTGGAACTGAGGCCAAGCTTCCCACTGCTAACCTTTCTGTTCTAAGCCTCTCACTTTTTTTTTTTTTTTAAAGAGTCTCACTGTGCAGTTCAGGTGGGTCTTGAACTTGCTTATATAGCCCAAGCTGGCCTCCAACTCAATGATCCTTCTGCTTCAGCCTTCTGATTGCTGGGGTTATAGGCATGTACCATCACGCCTGGCAAGCCTTCCACTTCCCAACAGGACAGATTGCATATCTTGAGACCCTAATACCCTGAACTGGTTTTCTTTGATGCCAAATGTTTTTATCTTTGTTGTGGCATATTATGGCACTAGGTAATCATGTGGCATGTGATTACCAAGGAGAGAGGACAAACTTGGGATGAAGGAAACCTATACTGAAATTCTGGCTCTGCATCTTCTCAGCTTTTCCCTCTATCACACAGGGCTATGGACAGCTATCAGTTAGGCCTGAAAACCCAGCACAGAACAGGCACTCAGAGGTGGCTACCGACTCTCATCACATGTTGCTGCTACTCAGCCTGCTTTACCTGAGAGAAAGCCCAGAAGAGTCAACTTAGACCAGCTCATTCATTAGTGGGCCTGCTGCTGCCAGGCACTCTACCGCCTGGCCCTGCCATGGGTGGGCACAGCCTTGAAGGGTACACCATGAACTCTCACTGACTTAGGAAGACCACAAGTTACCTAGTTTGGCCATGTGACAAAAAGCATCCATTCCAAGGTGACGGTGGGAGATCAGAAAGATACTGTCATATGATTCTCTGAGAAAGCAGGACTCAAAACATACAAACCCCAGTAACAAAAACAAAGCAAAAATCCAGCCTGCAAATGAAGCTCACCAGGGAACTGCCTCCTTCCCAGTAGGTATCCCATTTCCCTTCTCTCCACCCTCACACCCCAAAGCAAGAGCCCTTGCCATTACCCCTACCTTCCCTGGCACAGCTGTAAAGTCATGGCTCTGCTGGCCTCACCAACAGGGGACTGGCGGCTCCTGGAACTGTCCTTCCCTACCACTCCATGTTTCTCCTGCAACACAACTGCTCCTTCTTCCCTCCCTGGGCCCCCAGTAGCAGTGTCCTAGAGCATTCTGCTCTAGGCTCACCCTCTTATCCAGTGACGTATTTCAACTACTGCACATGGACATCTAACTTTTAGTCCTAGTTCCAACTGTTCTGCTGAATTCCAGGTCTTAAACCTCCATGCTCTCTGGAGCATCCCATGGAGATGAGAGTGCATTCCTGCTCAATGCTGGGCAAAGTCCCTGAACCTGCCTAATTCTTGGTGCCTTTGTGGATTTTCACACAGTATTTGGTGTGGCTCTTGTCACTGCAGCTACTGGAAGCTCAGCTCTGTAAGGTCATGGCACTGCTCAAAGGAGTGCACAGGGGCTGCTGACACTGGGAATTACACTGAGGCACAGCTTAAAAGATCAGCGGTCTACCCTAACTTTCCATATCCTCAAGCCCTGGGGAGATGAACGGCACTCCACTCAGAGTGCCCTGGCAGGCTGCAGCCCAGAGCACTTCTACGCCTGTCACCTCTCTTAATCCTCAGCAGTTTGAGAAGGGAAGTCTGCTGACACCCTCAGCTCAGAGTTGGACAGGGATGCCACAGACCAGCGACATGAGCAGGACTTGGACCAACAGGTTGGCTCTACAGCCCACACCCTCAACTGCTCAGCTGCTCCCACCTCCTGCTGCAGGCACCTCCAAATCATCATCTTCTCCTGAATGGGCTCTTCTCCCTGTTTATTTATTCATTAGTTCTGCTCCTGCAGTCCAAAGTCAAAGGGCCCTCTAGGGTCTTTAGCATTTCCAGTCTCTGTTCATAGGGCCTGAGGGAACATTCTGCCTGAGGCTTCCTTTCTCAGCAGCCCTGCACCCCATTTTTAGAGTTCTTCATACTGAAGCAAAGCCCATGAAAGGCTACTTTTTCAAAGTTTCGTAGGAAATTTTTATGACCAGGTCAGGTTTTAAAAATGTGGGGAGCAGCTAAAGCTGGAGATGGATCACATGTGTGGGGCTAAAACAAGGCCAGCCCTGATGACACAAAGCACCCAAGGCGAGCCATGTACACAAGCTAGTCCAGCTCTGCAAACGAGACACACCTGAGGTGCACTAGGCAAACAAGTTGTTAGGCAGAGGGTTTTCAACAAATCAGTTCCTTGCCTCCCATCAGGAGAAAGGGCTCCATCTGACCTCAGCTTTCTGCATTGTGACTCCTGTCTCCATTTCTTCATTCTCCACCATCTGCCTCTGGGAAAATTGACAGCTGTGCTGGACATGGCAAAAAAAAATGGCAGTTACACTGCAAATAGCTATTGGATAAATAAATTATTAGACTTAGAGTAAGATTTTCAGATTTTTCAACAATGACAATTAAGTATTAATTTATACTACTGTTTTCACTATAAACTAAAACCTTAGCAGTGATAGCCCCATGGGGATCACCCATGGGGAAGACAAATGATTCCTGACCTCAAGGAGATGGCTATCTCCTGGGGCTCTGGGGGAATCTGATGGACTTGCTCATGTCTCTAGTGCCCCACATCCTGCTCAGTTTTCCCTAAGATCTCTCTGGGATCTGCTTCTCCATTTACATTCTCTCAGGATTCTGGGCCATCATGACCTCCTGTGTGTCTTCCTGTCTGTCACAAGTCTGAGCCATCTTGTGCAGCTCTGTTAAGTTATGCTTTGTATGAAATCCAAACTATGCTCATAACACATGAAGTACTCACAGCCAAGGGCTTCATTCTAGCATTCAAGATTCTGGACAATCTGTTCCCATGCTATCTTATCAATAGGATGTTTTTATCCTTATTCATTCATTGGACATATACTTAGAAAATGTTCTATCGGTCTGGAAGAACATGCCAGATAGCAGCAGCCTCGGAGGCTCTCTGAGAAACCGCACTTGAAATCCAGGAATCATGCTGGGCAGGAAGTCCTAGGCAAGGGGGTGATATTCTTTGCCAACCCAGGAATGAACTAAATTAAGAGAAACCAACTAGAAAATGCAATCCCGGTGATACAGCAGGAACAGATAAGGTCTCAGCACGGGAGCCGGACCTCGAGCCACTGGAAACTGCGATCTGAATTTCCTGCAGCCGCTGTTGCGTCCCGGTCGGCAGAGTGGGGAGAGAGGCGTGAAAACTCAAAGAGTGGGAAGCATTGAATGGAGTTGGGAGTGGGGCTGGCCAGGTGCCCTGCATTGACCTGCGGTGAGTGAGCTGATCAGGACCCTTCCATAGAGGAGGAGGCTTCAGCGGAGGACATACTTGGACTGGGCAGACTTCCCAGAACGTGATGCTGTAGTGACTTCAGTCACATATCCCCCTCTCAAGCAGGATTGGTGGGGAGTGCCTGGCCTGTGAGACGCCGCTGGCTGAGATCCGGTAGGCTAGCCCAACCCAGGTCCCAGTGCCTGGAGGTGCACCCTAGCAGTGAAGCCTTCGGTAGGTTGACCTGGAGGGGCAAGCCCAGCATAGACTTGTTCAGGTCTGTGTCTTCCTGGTGCACTGCGGTGGGTGGGAACACCTAGCCGGGGCAATTCAAACGGACTGTGGCCAACAAAGAAGGAAGCTGGGCCTCCTATGTACGCTTATATATAAGGAACAAAGAATATGGGAGAGGGAACAACAAAAAAGGGTCCTCGGCCCCCAATCCTGAGAAACATGCAATAACAGACACGGCACCAATAGACATAAAGCGCTATCTCCAGAGCCTCATAGACGAGTTCAGGAATGAAGTTATTAATGTCCTGAAGCAAGACAAAAGCAGAATAGTTAGAGAAATGCTAAGCACCACCCAAGAAAAAACAGATGATGGAATGGAAGAACAGAAAAAAAGGGGAGAATTGTTTGATGGAGAGAATAGAGAAAGCATAGAATACGTGAAGCAGGTTCAAAGAGATTACCAGGAAACTAAAAACTCTTATCAAAAACTGGCATAACAGCTTGAAAGAAACTAAGGATAGATTATCTGAACTGGAGGGCAGATTTGTAATATGGGAGCATGAAATGAAAAACTTCTTAAAAATAACAAAAAAACCAACAGCAACAATACAAAAGCTAGAAGATGATAAGAGGATCTATAACTTAAGAATTAAGAACATAAGAGAAGTGGGGACACGAACAAATGGACTACAAAAGCTATTCATAGAAATAATCCAAGAGAATTTCCCTAATTTAGCAAATGGTAAAGATACACAAATATATGAGGCATACAAGCCCTCAGCCACCTACAACCCAAACAGAGCTACACCCAGGCATATAATATTTCCAGAAATTCAATATAAGAACAGAATATTAAAAGCCATCAGAGACAAGAAACAGATCACTTACAAGGGAACACCCATCAGAATTACAGCAGACTTCTCAGCATAAACCATAAATCACGAAGAGCGTGGGGGGAAATAATTCAAGCTTTGAAAGATAATAACCTCCAGCCAAGATTGATATATCCTGCACAACTGTCCCTAGAAATTGATGGAAAAACAAGGTGCTTCCAGGATAAAGAGGAACTAGGGGGATTTGAAACCACCATTTCAACTCTACAGAGAATACTGCAGGATGGTCTAAAAAAGGAAAATACCAAGATTCCAGAAATAGTGGCAGAGAGGCCACAATGAATGGAGCAGAAAACGAAATGAAGAAGACAAACTGACAACAAACGACAGAAAAAGAACTCAACAGAAATGAGACAGAGAAGATCGGATGGTAGGGACAGCTATTTTGGAGAAAACAAGACATCATAATAGCTAGTGCTGATTTACTATCATCTTGTTTTGAAGTTCCATCAAACTTGTATTCTTCTGTCTCCATCATCTTAAAAGGTTGTATCTTATTGGATTTTATTATATATGATAATATAAGCAAAAACTTTTAAAGACAAGGAGATTATACAGAAACCATTGTTCATTTTCTGTTAATTGGTCCTAAATATCCTGTAATAATGTCATTCTCTTGAATGGTTTTATAGTGTCTTGATATGTTTGGTGCTACAGTATACAAAGTTATACTCAAAGATTTTAAGGAAAAAGACACTATGGTAACTATTTTTATGTCAGGACATCTTGTGGTGAAACACTATTTTGCTCAAATGGTTGATTTGACCTGCGCTGTTCTGTTGTTATGCCCTCTTTTATCTCCATCCCCTTTTTTTGAATTATTTACTTTTTTCTTTTTATTTTTTTAATTAAGGGAAAAATAAAAAATAGCAGGATACATTATAGTAACCTACTTTGATTTCCTATTAACTTGATTTGAAATCCTGTATTGCCCTCACCATCTTGTTTTGACTGATTTTCCTCTATTCTGCTTTGCTTGATAGTACCAAGTTCGAAAGTATAGGCATAACTGTGAAGACAATAAGAATCATTATGATGCCCATTCCGGTTGACTATTATTTTTAAAATCCTGTAATGTCTCCAATGCTTTGGTTTTATTCTTTACTGTTTAGTTCAATTTTATTATAACTGCCAATTCTTCTTAAAATAGCAAGAGGCAGTATGGTCACCATTGTTGATTACCTTATATTTTGTTTTTACATTATCTATTATATCCATCATTTTGATTTGACTGACTCTGTTCTGATATGTCGCATTTGGTTTTACTCTCTTCAAAAAAAGTAGGGCCTGGGGATTTAGCTCAGCAGCATAAGCGCTTGCCTTGTAAGCAGGCAGTCATGAGTTCGATCCCCAGTACTGATAAAAAGGAAAAAGACAAAAAAAAAAAAAAAAAAGTAATAAGAACTGTGGGAGTAATAAAACCCAAAATGTGTAATTGTCATTGTGCAAAAGAAAAGAAAGTGCTCTAAAGGTTATAACTCCATATATGTTTAAGTGTGTAAGATAGATTACTTATACTTTTTGTTTTTTCCTTTTTCTCCTTAAATAAAAAAAAGAAAAGAAAATGGTTACCAAGGACTTTGAGAAGCTGAGGACACATTAAGGTGACCAAAACAGTCCCTACCATCAAGGTACAAAGATAGCTCCACTACAAGGAAGAAAATATGGAACAGGAAAGGCAGCAAGGTATCAGGAGAGTTTAGAAACTTGGGGAGTTGATAGAGGTGGCACCCGTTCAGGTCTTGAAGGTACAGCTTCAGTAGTGAGCAGGAGAACAGGGACGCCCAACTTTCTATCCTAGCTACAACTATTGCACTGAGCACTGGGTCTTGCATGTGCAAATGTGCAAAAGACAAAGTGAGACTGTCCAGGAAAGCAGACTGACTCGAGGTAAAGCTGAAATGACAGGTTCAGGGCTGAATCCAGATCATTATGAATGTGTGGCCAAGTCTGGACCCTCATATTTACTTATTCACCTCAAAAGTAGGAACATTCATCAGGCAGCTGGAAACATGGCTAGAGCTGTTACTTTTCTGTGCTGCTCCTCAAACAGTTCTCTGATAGGCTTTTTCCTCCCTCTTTGTTTCCTCTGGCTCCAAGAGATGCACACATGTCCATGGCCATATCACTGAGATGCCCTTGCCTCATACTGTCAAAGGGCACCTGTGCCAGGTGTGAAGGCACAGGCCTATAATCTTGGCACTCTAGGAGTGGTGACAGGAAGATTCCCCGTTCAACCTAGATAGGGAAACAGGGTAATAGCCTGTCTCAGAATATAAAGCAGCTCAGTGTGGAGTTCCTGGGTTCAATCTCCAGTCCCTATCCACCCTGAACACCCAAGGTATTCTGTGCAGGGAAAATTAACTTGTACCTCACAGACAGAAATTAAATTCCCATTTCCAAATTCATAATATGCCCAATGACCTTCTTAGCTTTTCCTCAGATTTTATCAGGTATTTCATTTTTCAAAAATATGAATAAAGGAAGAGAATGGTTATTGTCATGTGGCAAAACTCATTTTTTTGTTTCTACTATTTTGTGTTTATAAGATTTCTTTCCAGTTGGTAATTTATCTCAAAATAAGATTTCCTTGCTTTTTTTTGAATGATACAATTTATGAATGTCTATAAAAGTATACTACTACTTTGATAACAGGGACAAAATGTCAACTGATGTTTTTAAAGAGGGAATCTTTGATGACATAGCCATCAGACCCTGAAACACAACTGTTAGAAACCTGTTATGCAGAAAGAAATCAAGGTCAAGGGACGATATTCTTCCTCCCCTCTCCAGGGCACAAGGCTCCTGAGGACAGAACCTGGCGCTTCTGCACCAGCTGTAGTAGATAGCCTGCAGCAGAGGTGCTCAGTGCTTCCTCTGTTGGCCTGGCTGATCGCTATACCACTGATCCTGAAGGCCAATTTTTCCAAAATGAACTCAAAAACACCTCTGCACATCTCCAACTGGCAGGGTAGGCAGTGCAGCTAAGGGCAAGAAACTGGGACCTGCTCTTTCCAGGAATTCTAAGAAGCTGGATTCCTCAGCTTATGCTTGGCATATGAAAACCATAAATAAAAAGAGTACTCTTGTTTCTACACGAGACCGATGTGGTCCCTGCAACATTTCCTCTCATTCCAGCAGATCGCCCAGCCCTGAGAAAGCCTGAAGTGCCCTCCTCAGGAAAACCAGTTTCATCTTGGACCAACCTTGCCCCCCTTCAAAAAACATTTTACCTTTTCTCCCCTCTCTCTCTCTCTGTCCCTTTCTTCCTTTTTCTTTTTTCTCTCTCCATGCCCATCTGCTGGGAGGTTAAGAGGTGGCGGGGTAGGGGCAGCAGCAGCCCCAGCACAGGGGACGCTGGGAGGGGGGCCAGGTGTCACTGAGATGTCACCCACTGCTGTAGCAGGCAGCCCCGAACTCCTCCTAGACTTGGAGTGCCTCTTCTCTTTATGCTTCTCCTTGTCCTTCTTCTTTTTGCTCTTCTTTGACTTCTTCTTCTTCTTGATTTCCCGGTAAGAATCATCTATTACCAACTCGCCTGCCTCCAGCTCTCCACCCGAGGATGAGTCTGACTCCACTAGAATCGGCTCAATCCCTGAAAGGTCGAGGTTAGAATTCTGGGGTTCTGGGAACGGGGCAGCATCAGATCCACAGCCTTCAGGGCCGGGTGATGAGTGTGGCTCTGAGGACGACTTGTGCTTCTTCCGGGCCGTTTTCAGAAAACTCTGTAACTCGTGTCCTAGGAGTACAGCACCCTGCTCATCCCGAGCAGACTTCTTAGAGGACTTTTTCACAGCTGCTTGCTGAGGATACTGAAAAGACTCGTCCTCGACGGAGCTGCTTCCTTTCTCCTTCGGGGAAAGAATCAGTTTCATCTTCAAGCCATCAGGCTCACGGAGGGTCAGGGTCTCTGTGTTCACGTAGAGTGGCTTCATTTTCTTGGATTTGTGGGAGCTGCTGTCCTCCGGGGTGGGCTCCCCACTGCCGGCACTGACCTTCTTTCTGTGGTGCTCACGCTTGCTCTCTGAGTGGCTCATGTAGCTTGTGTGGCTTGAGGAGCCAGAAGACTTCTCCCCTGCCTTTCTGGGGGGCTTGGCGCCTGCTGCCAGCGGGGAAGTGATCGCTTTCAACAGATCCATAGCTGTGTCAGCAGCCTGCAGACTGGACCTTTTCTTTTTCTTCTGTGCCAATTCCAAAGAAGAAATGTCTAGAGACAAATGAGAGAAGTGCTTGTCAGTAAGACAGGAGCAGTTTCTACCAAGTGTCTTCCCTCACCAAAGACACCCAGCTAATGTGACAAAGAGGCCGAGTGATCAAGGGGAGGCCCTTTGGTCTCTAACGCTTGGAGGTAGTGCCCATGTGCTGCCTGGTTTGGCGGACTGCACTCAGCCCCTGGAGACCACTCTTGCCACTAAAATTGTTTCTCTTCGAGTCTTCACAAGCAACCAGAGAGTACCCAGAAGAACAGACTACAGCTGTGGGTTGGGAGTTATGCTCTAGATTAGGGTGCGCACAGAGGATTATTGGTTTCCATGTTCAGGACAGACTCATTCCAGTAGAAGGTTAGTTTCACCAGCACTAGCAGAGCATAGCTAGGAACACTGGCTTTGTGAGTGGCTCTTCCCTGAGAAATAACCCACAAATGCAGGCCAGAGGGCCCAGGACTACATTGGCAAAGGGATGCTAGATAATGATGGCACAAGATAAGTGAATGATTGGGGGGAGAAGGAACCTGGTACCTGTGAATCACAAATGAAGACTGTTCTTCTATGCTGAAGCCTCCACAATACCAGCCCTCCACCTCTCCTCCTTCACACTGGTTTATCGGCACTCAGAACAAGAACCACTGTCCTGTTAAATAGGCCACTGAGTCAGCAACATCTGGATCCCTTTCCCCTACCCCGACTCCAAGAACCAGCGATACATCCTCCCACCTGCTGCCCTCCCCAGCCTTACCTCCATGGTGGCAGTCATCAGGGGAGTGCTTCCTCTTCTTCCTATGTGCGTCCGTCCCCAAGAAGCACAGCTCACTGTCCTGTAATCACAGAGGAAAAGGAACAGATGCTGAGAGGACAGCACGGGGTGGGAGTGCAACACAGCCTGGGAGTGCAAGACCCTGGGACTGAGCCCGGTACAAGAAGAGGGAAGGAATACAACAAGGCAAAGGCAATGTAGAGCCACTGTTGTTTTTAGATGGGTTTTTTAGATTTTATTTTTTTTAATTTTTATTTTGGGTACCTGGGATGGAACTCATGACCTTCTCCTTCTCCCTGCCAGGCAGGAGCTTACACCACTAAGCTAAATCCCCGGCAGCTGGATAGGATTTGACTTTGCAAAACAAAGCAAAGTCAAAGTATCACAGGAAGTGATAACCGTGGGTAGGAATAGCATTTCTTTTCTGAAGTTTTACAGAGACACTTTCCCCTTGATATAGTAGGAAATGTGCTAATTTTAAAACAGTCCTAATTCAAATGTTTACAACTTACCTTTAACTTCTTCTTGGAAGAATTCCTGACCTGAGCAGCGATCTCTTCCTCTTCCCTTAAGAAATCTTTGTAAGAACGTCTCTTTTCTCGCTGGCTTCGGCCGGCTGCAAGGCCTATGTCCTCAAAGCCGTGATCACCATCGAAGCAATCTGAGAAGCACAAGTTCATGTAGGAAAGGATGTGAGAAAAGTAAGCAGCAACCAATCGTCCCACTATTTCCAGATTAACACTGTATTTTCCTCAGTCCACTGAGACACTGGGCTAGATCCAGAGGGACTAGTGTTTCTTGATGACCTGGCTGCACACAGAAGAGTCAAACCTGAAGAAAGCTTCTGCGCTATGCAAGGCCCCGTGCGCATCTTCAGACATGGTTCTCAGTTGTGCTCTGGTGAGTGGACACAGACTTGCAGAGGAAAGGCAGAAAGAGCACGGGTCCTGCGCTGTGGTTGCTGCTCTGTGGGAATCCGCAGGTGTTCCTGTCCCAGCCTCCCGCACAGGGAGCTGGCACAGGTAAGAGTGCTGCAGGGGTTGCCTGAGACCCTGAGAGGCTCATGTCGGAACCCTGTCTTGGTTTTCGTCTCCACGGGCCTAGTCTGGGGATGACGTGGTGGCTGAGGGTCAGCACAGGCTCTGGACCGGCCCGTGGAGTGCAGGCTGTGATGCCCAGTGCTGGTCTCTAATCCACGGCTGCAAGGCCTGAAGAGGACACCCGCTTGGAAAGGCTTCTCAGGTTAAGGGGTCATACCTTCTTTCTTCTCGGAGTCATCATAAGCCATGGTGATCCTGCATGTGTCACTGTCCAGGCTCCTTCCGTCTACAGGCCCAGGTCTGAGAAACAAAGAAGGAAAACCCTCCTGTAATGTGAGATCACGCAGAGAAGCAACCTTCCAGGAGAAAATTCGCAGTGATCCAGAGGCTGGCCGGAAGGGCAGCAAGAAATAAAGGGGTGCCTCATTGCTTCCTCTGTCAGTTTGTAAACTGGGGTCAAAACTGTAGCAAGTATGCTATACTCAATTAGATGATTTACAAATTATGGCCGTCATTTGGCGAAGCACAGAAAATACTGGCTTGTTAAAAAGTAATTCCAAAATGAGTTTTTGAAAAGCTAACAGGACTGACAACTTGGAGATGAAGTAAAACTTGACACCACATCACAGGACTAGGTTTAGTCGTGGTTACAAGACGCAGATACAGCAAGACGCAGAGGAAGACAGACAACAGAGAATACTGACAACCACAAAACCCTACAACTGGACGGGCCAGCTAGATACCAGCTGTACAACTTAAGCACAAATGATAACACAAAGAGACTAAAGAGCGCTTTTTTGTTGGGTGGTATGACTTTGCTGTTCTAATAAGTGTAAAAGTAGGAAAGCTTAAAGTAGCTGGCCATATGACAGCTTGCAATGCTCACAAGCCTCTCTCAAAGGCTATTTGTCCACTGGAGATGAAATGTGTATGATTTTAAGATCTTCACTACTTAGAATTATTATAAATTTGAATGTTGTAAATATCGCAGGTTTTTTTTGGTGTTCAAGTTTAATGCTCACTTTTAACTTTGAAGAGAACAATCTTACACATTGTATAGTATGGTTAAGTAAAATTCGTTAAATACTTGAAGGACAAGCAGCAAACTCTACAGGAAAAGTATCTGTAGGAAATTTAAATTGTACATTAAATATCCTGAAAATGCCCTCACCAGCTAACCAAATGCTTAAAAGTTAACCTGACTGGTGATTTACTTAAGTTTTATTTTACCTTCAGCATGGTAAGCTGGGTGTAGCAATATCAAAGGACACTTCAATGACATTATTAATCTTTTCAGGGAGGTGAGAATAATATTAAAGTGCTCTATGTAACTTGTGGGAGAAAAGATGAATTTGATTAACAAAGGAAACTTTCACAGTAAGTTAAAAAAAAAACAGAAAGCCTTATTTGAAGTCAAATAAAATATAATGCACAAATAGGTCTAAGCTGAAAACAGAAAAGTGTTACCAAGAATGATGACAGAAAATACACAAAAAGGCTTTTTTCCCTTCTCTGAGAGATGAAATGAAGAATGGACTTTTGCTAAAGGTTAGAAAAGCTGAAGTGAGGCTAAACTAAATGAACTGCATCATTTTAAAGACATACTGTAAAATTTCTTACTCAAAGGGTCTTTTCATGAAACAAGAGACATAAAGTCAGGCCTCACATAAAATTGTGGAGACAAGATATAGTGTGGCTGGCTCTCCATGTCCAGAATTTAAATACTAAATTGTGTCAAATGGGGATCACTGTCTTCCTTTTCCACCCAAGTGGTACTGTTTCCAAATCGTGTGAAGATGGACATGGGCAATCACTGCTATTTGAAAATGGACAGGCTCTTGTTGGCACTAAAATACTGAGATTATTAGAAAAATATGTGGATCACATTGATTTTCATATGCTGATAATGCCAAGAACCGCTATAGCTTGAGACTTCCAGTTAAATACTTTTCATGTCAAATGAATTTTGGTACAGAATAAGAAATAATAGCAAAAAAACAAAAACAAACCCTCACTGCCATAAAGATAGCTATTAATCTATAGTCAACAACAAAATGCCAAAAGTCCAGGACTTATAAGTGGGCTCTCCTCTGGTAAATCAACACCAACTAGAGCTGACCAACCTACAGTAAGAGTAAGCACCTCCATAGCCACATATAAAGATAATGGTGACCTGCTGAACATGAAAGGTACATACAGTGTAGTAACTGCTTCGAAAACTAGATCTAAAAAGCTATAAAAAGGAGCAGAAAATTAAGGTCTGCAGCTCAGGGGCAAGCCAACATACAAAGGGTGCTGGTGTTGGCATTACACATTAGAATCAGGTGATGAAAATCTCACAGTGAAGAGTGTTTTACAGATTACAGGATAAATACCTTAGGAGAAAAAGAGGAAGGCTAGAATACAAGTCCAGCTCACTGAAGAACTGGGACAGCCGAGATCAAGAGCTACTTGAGACCATATCACACTCAGCCTAGGCAGACTGAGGGGTCCTCAATTTCCAGGTTCTTTAAATCAGGGTTTTATTGAAGCTTGGGGGTTGTGACTCAAAAGAGAAACATGAGAACAGATAAAGATGCCTCAAAGCAGTAGTGTGAAAGGGAGGCAAAGTTCAGGCAGCATTCACAAAAGGGGAACCCTGATCTTCCTCCCAGGTCTTGAATGTTACTAAGGTAAGCTCAAGGTGCAGGGGCAGGAAGCAGATTGTGAGGGTTAATGACACAAAAAATCAGGTTCGATTTTCCCGTTAGAAAACAGAATCACAGTAACGTCGGCAATGTAAGAGGTGTTAAAACTCATTCTCCTGAATTCTGTAATTTCAGAGTTTACAAAATTCAATGTTGTCAACTCCAAGAGGCAGGGACAATTTTACTTGTGTTTGTCTTCCTGTGTAAGGAAATGACAACGTAAGTTCATCATTAAATAGTTTATGGAAGAAACATGCCACTGTAAAAAAGGCATCCTTGAGAAATGTGCAATTATCAACTGACTCTTCTGGGACTTTTTTCAGGATGAAAAAGGGGAGGCAGAGTTGATCTTCCAGTTGGAGATCAAAATATTATATTCAGGTACAAACTTTCAGAATAACCAAAGTATTTATGGAAAAAGTTAAAATCATCAAATGTTTGGCTGTTTTGAAATGCAAACTGTAAAATGCTGAAAACCTTACAGAGGACAATGTTTGGAGGTGAGTCTGAACCCTGGCAATGGCATGTATGTATCGTCATCCCAGAATACAGCTTGGAACTGAAGAGGAAACAAAACAAGTCCCCTCAAGTGGGCAGGAAGTGAAATTCCACGATTCCGATATGGTCCAGGATTTGGGCTCTGTCCAAGGTTTTTCCTTTTCTTTCAGCACTCCTTTCAGGATCACAAAGGGTCTGATATACATCTCCGAAATTTTGTTGCTGTTTCTGGGAGCGCAGTCTTCTCATTTTCATCGGGATTCTCTCCCTTATCTACATTCAGGCTTCTCCGGAAGGACCAGCACCAGCTTACAGGTCTGCGGCCACCTTGCAGATTGGCGACGACACACACTGTGACACGGTGTGGAATCAACAGGCTTCCTGTGGGATTCAGTCTTTATTATTCTGCAAGGAGGGAAGATACCCAGCCGGCCTTGGAGAGGGAGCTGAAGGCTTCTTCTTTCGTAGAGTAAAATCGAGTGAATCTACAAGTAGCAGCCCTGGAGGGTACGGGGCCTGCGTGGAGGAAGCTCCCATGCGAGGGCGGGCTCGGCGGGACGCAGATGCGCGCGACACAAGGATTTGAGTGCCAGCGCCCCGGGACGCGGCCTCGGGGTCTCCACAGCAGACACTCCACAGCAGTGCGAGCGGGGCTCGCACGGCAACGCTGCGGCACCAGCTCGTGCATCGAACTGGCAACGAGGAGGGAGGAGCAGTGCCGACCACGATGCGGCGCCCAGTCCCCGCGTACCACGCCAGTCCAGAGTCTGCATCCCGGCCCGCTCGGCCCCTCTAATCTCCTGTCCCCACGAGCCGTGCCCCGTGTCCCGGCCCCCAACCCAGTCCCCGCGCCGGCGTCCCCCAGCCTGGTCCAGGCTCCACGGCACCCGAGGCTGGAGCAGGCGGCAGGCGCTTCCCCCGGCCCGGGCCTCCTCCCTGCCGCCTTCCCGCCTTCCCGGTTTGAACTCTGCCCGCCCCGCCCAAGCCCCGGCCCCAGCCCTGGCTCCGGCTCCGGCCCCCGTCCCGCCGCCACGCCAGTCCCCGCCTCGGGCCCGGCAGGCCGCGCGGGCCTCGGGCGCTCCATGCCAGGTGGCGCGGCCAGGGCGGGGACGGGAGGGCAGCGCCGCCGGGGCCGGGCCGGGCCGCACCACTACCTTCACTCAGCTCGCCCGGGTCCCGCCGCGCCGCCGTCACCAGCCGCCATCTTGGAGAGGGAGCGCGCGCGCCGCTGGGCACCTAGTCGAGCGCCGAGCGTCGCCGCAGAGCGAAAGAGCGAGCACCGAGCGCATCGAACTCGGCGGTGGCGAGCTCTGCCGAGCCTGCGCTGTACTCGCCTACCTGGGGCTCTGTGAGCTTTCGGTCTTGCAAAATTCCGGCTACTCAACGAGGTAGGTTTTATTGCGACTCACAGGGAAGGATTGCTCAGAGGCAGACTTGCTCAGCAATGCACAGGTAGCTGGAGTAAGAGGCAGCACACTACTCTGAGATTCTGATTTGCAATGCCTGCTTTTCCTAATAGCCAATGCTATGTTTTCACGATGTTTTTTCTAGGCGATTCCCCGGTGCAAAACTCAGAGGCGTACTGAGCCATAGCAGTGGCGCTTGTTTGAAATTTAGAATTTTACTTGAGTATTTGGCCTGCAGGGTGAGGGAGAACACATTTTGGCAACAATATACTGAAAAATAATTTGCATGCCCAATCACCCACATTTATGCCTCCTACACAATTTTCATTTACAGGTTAACGACTATTTCCAGAGACGTGGTCTCCTACACTCAGAAGGCAATGGACCAGGTAAGAAGAGTGCCTCTCGATTTTCACACTTACTGTAGAGTGCGTGGTAGTCCAAGTTCTGCCAACGTGGGTGGGCATCATAAGGTACAGCAGTTACTTTTATAGCACTAGTGTGACAGGCTGCTTAGTGACTTGTGAGGTACCCATCGCTGGAGGAGTCCAAGCTGGAGCTGCAGACCTCATTACTTCGGAGCAGACGACTGGACATTCAGATTGGCTTCAAGTGTTGTGAACCCCATGCTAAGTAGGTAAAAGTAGTACAGGCAGTCAGACAGGGCAAGGCCCTCGAAGGAGTCAGTGTAGAAGATGGAAACACACAACAGTGGCTGGCGGTGCCTCTGTTGAAGGCGAGGCCTCAAGATAGAAGAGGGAATGATCAGGCTTATGTGCTCCCCAAGGGATAAGCAGTATCACCTGATCCAATAGTCTAGATAGACATCAGTCACCCTAATGGGTGACCAGGACCTCCGATTCATCCTTTCCTAAAGAAGGTCTATGTTCTTTCCATGTACACTTGCTGTTTGATCTGCTTCCCCATTGGATCAACATTACCTAAACAGCTATCCAGGTAATTTTATTGGTTTATCATAGTTTTGACCTGTTGTACACACCTTGTGATTTTGCTCTGTAAAACTTCCTTTGAGAAATGGGCTGGTTAGAAACCTACTTTCAGGTCTCCTCTAGTCCCTCTGAATAAAGTTTTCCTGCTCTCAACTTCTGTTGCTCCTCTGAATTCATTCTTTGATTTTGGGGAACATGAATGTTGTGTATGTGACACCTAGCAGATTGGGAGTTACATTTACTTTCCCTGTATCAAAACTGTGTAGAAGCTAAGTCTGAGAATGTAGCTCAGTGGCAGAACACTTGCCTAGCATGTGCGAGGCCTGGCATTTAATCCTCAGCGACACACACATAGTAATAAGAGAATACTACGAAAAGTTCCACAACTGTCCTGTTGACAACTGAGACAAAATGGTACTGCAAACTACCAGAAATAAACCTTTTTTCTTACCCTTATAACATTTAAAGAAATTGAGTTTGAAATTTGAAAAGTTTGTTTTGTTTTTTTGAGACAGAGTCTCACTATGTAGTTCAGGCTGTCCTTAATCTGACTATGTAGCTCAGGCTGATCTGAAACTTACAGTGATCCTCTGACATCCTACCTCCAGCCTCTTGAGTGCTGGGATTACAAATGTGTACCACCTTGCTTGGTTAATTTTAAAATTCTTGAAAGAATTAAAAAAGAAATCTCCAGGCCCAGATGGTTTCATTGGAGAATTCTCTCAGATACTTAAAAATATAAGTTCTACAGAATCCTTTCTAGTAAATAGAACACTTCCCAATTGTCTATGAAGCTAGTATTGTTACAGAAAAACCAACATCAAACTGAATGGAAGATGACAGTATGTAATTTATCAACTAGTGATTTCTTAGTGTTTATTTTTGGAATTTTGTATTGTTGCTACCCTTTTTTTCTGTTTTGATTTTTTTCTCTTTAAATAAAAATTTTTTTAAAAAACTGAATGGAAGACTCTTTGCACCAAAGAATCTAGAGGGCAACTTGTTTATTATGCTAGTGGGCTAGTGGGAATCTCGGTTCCAAATCATCAGCACTGAGCCAGGTTTGGTTTCAGTTTGAATTCAGTTTGCAAGCAGTAAATACAAGGCATTACATGACTGGTTGCATGGAATGAATTAAATCCTATATTGTGAAGTAGGCTAACTCTAAATACATTTGCTTAAAAGGAATTGTTTATCGTAACACAGGAATATCATGGAGAGGAGGGGAGGGGGTTCAAGCAGAGAAAGCAAGAGTTAAAAAGTATCGTTGAGTGGGTCACTTTATCCCAACCGAAGTCCTTGAAGCCAGTGAGAGGCAATATACTTTCTTAAGGGAAACGTCAGCCAAGAATACTCAAATTGACCCAGGTCATTATCAGAAGAAAGGCAGCTGGGCCCAGATAGTCAAGGCTGCCTGAATTCAGCAGGATGGCTATATGACAAACAACAGGAGCACAGGCAGAGGCTACTATTTGGTTTTAACTTGTTATAATATATATATATATGAGTTCGTTATTCTGTAACCGTGCCTTTACTAATTGTATAATTGTGTCCCAACAGTATTCTCCTGATAGCAAAACCAGACAAAGACACAAAAAAATTACAGGTTAGTATTCTCCATGAGTACGGGCACAACGCTCCTTAAAGTATCATCAGAGGGACTCCAGAAACATATAAGGGAATTAGGGACTTCTCCCAGTGGTGTAAGCCTGGTTTAGGATTTGAAAATCAGTTGGCATACAGGCAGAGAAGAACACTCATGTGGTTGTATCAGTCAGTGCAGAAAAAACACTTGACAAAATTCAGCACCCATGATTGAGAAAAAACCAAATACCCAAAAGTTGGGATAAGAGGGAAATGTTCTCAATTTAATGAAGAGTGTCTATTGAAAACCTGCAGCTGACAGACTCAGGGAAAGGCTGATCGATTTCCCTCATCACTGGAAATATGGTAAGAATGGCTGCTGTCTTTCTTTTCCAATACAGTGCTGGGATTCTAGATGCTGCAGTAAGGGAAGAAAAGGACACAGAAGCCATACAAATGGAGTGGAAGGAATAGAACACTATTGTTGGAAAAAAAGAGGCTTACTTAGGTATGAATCCAACATGACATGTCCAAATGTTAATCAAAGAATTTAAAAATTATATACATGAGGGGCTGGGGATTTAGCTCAGCAGCATAAGCGCCTGCCTTGCAAGCAGGCAGTTGTGAGTTCGATCCCTGGTACCGATAAAAATGAAAAAGACAAAAAAAAAAAACCAAAAAAAACAGACTATATACATGAATGGAAAGATAAGGTTTCTTAGTTTGGAAGATTCAACATAGTAAAGAAGTCAGTTCTTCTCAAATGATACAGAGGCTTAATTCAATTCTTAGCAAAATCTTGGCAAGTGTTTTTATAGTTATAGCTAGATCATTCTAAAGTTTATGTGGAAAGGCAAACAGAACAGTAAAACATTTTGGAAAAGATGACTACGACATAAGAATCAGTGTACATAATTTCAACACTTGTTATGTAGCTACAGTAATCAAGAGTAGTGTTGACAGAGGGTGAGATAGATCACTCGACAGGCAATAGAATCAGCACCTAACTCATGGAAGGACAGCATGCTGATTCTCAGCAAAAGTGAAAGACAAATACTGCATGATCTCACATGTGGGATCTAAAAATGCTGAGTCAATAGAGATGGAGATATTCTGGTCATGGGGCAAATAGGGGGTGGCTGTGGGTTTTGTAGGGCAAAGGGCATAAACTGACAGATGCACAGGATGGGTAAGTCTAGAGATCTAATGTACACAAGACTAGCGCTAGTTGTGTTGGGTACTGAAAATGTGCTACGATTGAAGGTTTCAGGCTCTGGTTACCGTATGAACAGAGCTTGTGGTCTCGTAGCACTGAGGAATGAACTAGCAGACTACAGGAGAGTTTTTATTGGAAAGAAGAAGAAAACCGTCTCCTGATTTCTCCAGCAGGGGAATCTGAAAAAAGTTCCACGTGGCCTGTGAGTCCAGAGCTGTTTATGGGTGAGTGGAGCAGGGAATTACAGATGATTCTATGACTTTCAAATGACCAGCTGGAACTCAGGGTTCTTAACCCAGTTACACAGTATGTAGGATTTAAAGGACACTGGAATTTTTAAATTAAAAAAACTGGCTATTTTGTAGTTACTTCCTGGAAACTCAGGATTTAGTACAGAGGGGCTGCACCTCCTTTTACAGGGAGGGGTCTGCATTCAGTGTTGCCTGAGGAAGTTAAATCTTGGCCCAAAGTCTCTTTGTTCTTTGATAAGCATTTTAAAGCCTGTCCCAGGGCTGATCACCCAGCTCTGTTCTCAGCCGGTCTGGACTAGCTGCCTTACTCATTAGCTGACTAACCCACCTATCTTTCACAGTCCCTGTGCGGAAGGTAACCAGGAGAGGTTATGATGTGCTAACTAGCCGGTGTTCCTTAAACAGCACGGTAGTGAGTGCCTCCATAGTAAAAGACAAATAGTCTCTCACTGATGATCCAGGTAACGCACAGACAGAAGACACAAAGAGATATGCAAGAAAAAAAGGAAAAGGAAAACCTTGCTGGGGGGAGAGGCTTTATTTAGGTAAAGACTTGAGAGGGGCAGTGGCTCAGAAGAGCCCAAGCAGCTTCTTCTACAGAGCAGGGATTGTAAGGCACTAAGGGAAGTAAAGGCCCATTGTTCTCAGGATCAGGCCTTGGGTCCATGGTCACTGGTCCACCTTAGGTTTGCACAAAGTTGCCTGATCAAGAGAACTGAATGCTGTAGTCTGGAGTGTTTTGCACAGAAAGCAGATTTAATGGACTTCATAATTACAGGGGCATTGGAGAATGAGGGGGAAGGGTTGCCACTCCTGGACAAAGTCCAGTGACTTTTCCTTTGCACATATGGGAGGAGAGGCAATGCCGATGGAGATGAGTCCATGAGGATGTACCCTGCATTAGCAAGAGGCATCACCACATGCCTCTCAGAATGCCTAAGAGGAAAAGCCGTGACTGGGACAAGTGCCGGGAGTTGCAAGAAGCTCGGTCATTTGAATATTACCTGTGGGAAGGCAAATAGCACAATTACTCTGGGAAAAGGCTGGCAGTTTCTTCAAAAAAAATAAGCATACAACTACAGCAGGTGCAGCAATTGGGTGCTCATCTCATGAGAAGGGAGCTCTGGGTTTGTAGACCCCTGCACATGACACGCACTATCTATCTGCTTTTGCTATCTTCAGATTGCTCAGCAGAAGCGAACTACAGTCCCCGGTAGGTGAACAGACAAGGCTGGTGCATCCAGACAGGGCACAGGGCACAGAGAGACAGAGAAGTGGGCCACAGGGCCATAGACCAGTTGGGCTCCCACAACTGTGGAAGTGAGCAAAGCCAGCCAGAAGGGGTGCTCCACTTATCATTCTTGAAATCACAACAGCCTGGAAAAAGCTGCTGCGGAGGGCAGGGGTGCGGGTCACTGGGGTCCCTGCCTGCTGCTGGCGGTTGCATGGGGCTTCCCGTTCATCAGAGGGCAGCAGTGAGTCATCCAGGCCTCTGTCAGTCCTCGCAGCCACATGTGACTCTCCCGTTGTCCCAAGATGAACACTCACTATGGAAGGCTGTCGGTATAAGGGACATAATGGTACACTTGGCAAAACTGGCAAATGTCCTGTAGATTAGGTAACACTATCTATGTTTTATTCCCAAATTTAGTAACTGTGCTTTGAGTACAGAAGAGAATATCCTTGTTTTAGGAGAAGCACAGAGGTCTTTAGAAGCAAAGGGACATGATATGTATATTTCAGTATCAAAAGGTCCAGGACAAGGGGCTGGGGATTTAGCTCAGCGGCATAAGCACCTGCTTTTGCAAGCAGGCAGTTGTGAGTTTGATCCCCGGTACTGATAAAAACAAAAAAGGCCCAGGACAAAAATAAATCTGTATGACGAAAGCACAGACTAGCAGGGCAAATACAGCAGAAAGACAAGATGAACTTTTAGGGAAGATGGACATGTTTATTATCTCGATTGTGGTTATAGTTTTGTTGGAGTTTACATGACTCAAAACTCCAAAAGTAATAAGAACTGTGGGAGTAATAAACCCAAAATGTGTAATTGTCATTGTAAAAAAGAGAGGAAAAGAAAGTGCTCTAAAGAATATAACTGCATGTATATTTAAGTGTATAAGATAGATAACCATATTACTGAATTTTTGTTGGATCATTGAACAGAACTGTTTGCAGTCTCACTGTTTGAATGTCCACTTTATATGCTTTAATTTTGTAACTTGAACAACTATTTCTAAGATGACAATATGTAATCTACTAACTAGTGATTTCCTACTGTTTATTTTGTTTGTTTGTTTGTTTGTGATTTCTTTTTTTTTCTTTTTTTCTTTTTACTGCTACCGGGGATCGAACTCAAAACTGCCTGCTTGCAAGGCAGGTGTTTATGCTGCTGAGCTAAATCCCCAGCCCCTTGTTTATTTTTTTGAAATTCTGTATAACTTATACCCTTTTTCTGTTTTTTTTTTCTTTTTCTCCTTAAATAAAATTAAAAAAAAACTCCATCAAATATCTAAAGCTTTTTTTCAGCTTTTATTTTGAAGCAAGGCCTTTTTTTTTTTTGTCTTTTTACTCACGACAGGCGCTTATGTCACTGAGCTAAATCCCCAGCTCCCAAGGCAGGGCCTTTCTGAGTCATTAAATTGATCAAGCTGAGCTCTGATTTGCAATCCTCCTGCCCAGAGTGCTGGGCTTACAGGTGAGCACTACTATGCCCCACCACATTGCCAAAAGAGATATAAATAAAATTTCTAAAGATAAAACCTGCACTTTAAAGATGAAAAGGAAACTAGACAGAACTAAATACTGAAGAAAATATTTCTTGAAGACTGAGCAAAGAAACTGTCCAAAGTCAATTTGAGCAAAAAAGCCCCCAGAATGAAATTTCAATGAATTGTGGTGCAACTTCCAGCTTAATAGGAGTGTAATTTATGAGCCTGAAAGAGGACAGAGAGAATAGGGTAAAGGATATTTGGATACCAGCATGGAAGCACACGTGTATAGTCCCAGCAATTTGGGAGGCTGAGGTAGAGGATCACTTGAGCCCAGGTCTTCAAAACCAGCCTGGGCAACAGAGTAACACTCTGCCTCTTAAAAAAAAATATTAAGGCAGGGCAGAGTGGCACATACTTGGCATCTGCATTTGGAGGCTGAAGCAGGAGGATCACTGTGAGTTAGGGGCCAGCCTAGACCATCTAGTGAGTTCAAGGACACCCTAGACTACTTAGCAAGATCCTGTCTCAGGAAAACCAAACCAAAAAGCTCTCAAAACTAAAAAAAGGTACAAAATGTTCTAAAATTTCCAATTCCAAACACAATCACAATCTAATTGTAAGACCAGGGATCAAGAGGAAATCTTAAAAGCAGCCAGCAAAAAAGATGCCTGTGGAGAAAGGCCCTCATGCTGTGGCCGAGCACCGCAGCCCTCTGCCCGCTGGCTGGCGTGCGCACCTGACTGCGGGAAAATTTTGTTCCCCCTCCCTTCTGCTCAAAGGTCAAGATTCAGGTTTCATGGCCAGGGTTTTGGGGGTTGTAACCGGAATCCCTCGTATAAAACCCGTGAAGGCTGCAGATAGCCCTCACTGGATGAGCTTTCCCTAGGGCTCCCTGACTTTCCCCCTTGAGGTGGGAGGTTCTTGTGTCGGCTGTGACTCAGCTGTCCACCTGCCCATTCTCATCCAACACCTCCTGGATTATCTGCAGTGGTGTGGTTCCCTCAGAGTGCCCACTGGCCAGCTCTACCTTCCTCTACCTGTTTCCTGCTTAGGCAGTCATGCGGCCCAAATGTCTGGTCCCCACGCATCTCAGTTCTTCAGGGCTGAGCTCCCTGAGAAGTACGGGTGGCCATTTATGATGAACCTACTATCAATATCATATTAAATGAAAAGAGATACAATCAGGAAGAAGAGGGACTTTTGGGAAGATGTTGGAGTGGTAAAAATCAGCCTCTCTGAGATTTGAAGTCCAGGCACTGAGGTAAAGCAAAGTGAAGAAGAAAAGAAGGACACAGCAAGGATCTGAAGCAAGAATTGAAACCCCCGAGGAGAGTGAAGACAGGGACCTCAACAGTGCTTTCTCCCTAGTCCCAGCTTGGGGTTGAGAGAGGTGGCTCAAGCCTGTAGAGGCACAGTGATGATGGGCCATTTCAGAGACCTCCATGGAGAAACACACCAGTGGGACGGAACAGTGGATGCTGCAGGCTGCAGTGGTTAGTAAGTGATTCCACTCAAATGTCCCCAGCAGAGGGCAACTGGCTGGCCACTATTTTGGCAAGTGGTCTGTAGGGAGCCGCGTGACAGCCCCATTGCTGCCTTCCCACCTCTCTCTCCTATGGGCATATAATGCGCCTGCCTACATTAACCATAATCCTCTCCTGCTTATGTCACATACCCGGATGTGACAATGACCTATCAGAAACCACCCCGTAGCCTCTTCCTGTCCCACCAGCCCACCCTTGGCCCATAAAAGCTGCAACCTCTTCCTGAATAAATGAGACTTGATTGAACTCCTCAACTTGTCTCCATCTCTCTTTGTCCCCCCCCTGTTCTTTTTTTTTAACTTTTTACCAGTACTGGGGATCAAACTCACGACCACCTGCTTGCAAGGCAGGTGCTTATGCCGCTGAGCTAAATCCCCAGCCCCTCCCTCCCGTCCTTTATCATCTCAGTTCCTCCTCCAGGTACACCCCATAGATTGATGTTGGGAGCCGCGGCCGACACCGGTCGCCTTACTTGGCGGACGTGAGGCCTGTAGAAAAGGCAAAGCCTGAGCTAAATTACCCCTCCCATCGAGTGAGCCAAGTTGGCGCCTGCTTCCTGCCCCCTGATTGCCCTGGCGACTTAAACAACCCGCTCTGTAAGATAGTCTGCCTAGCAACAACTGATGTTAGCCAATCAGCCCGCATCGCGCGCTTTGAACTGATTGGCCACTGTTACCCTATAAAAGTGAGTGCCTCTCCCGCTACGAGAGAGAAGCACAGAGAGAGATAGAGAAAGTCCACCGGTAAGAAAGGACTGGTGGCAGAGCAGAGGCCTCGCGGGGCCCACGCGGAGACAAATAAAGACAAGGTTGCACACCGTCAGAATCTGTCGTGTGTTTTTCCTGCCGGCCGGGAGCGACACCGACAGATTGATCCCCGGGCTGGATCAGTGGCCAAGTGAACTTAGATCTCAGAGCAGGAATGGGTTGGTTCACATGTTGCTTTCAGTGTCAGGATAAGGTGCAGCTCTGGGAGACTCAGGTCAGGGAGCTGAGTTCAAGCCAGAAGAGGCACTTGAAGTGTTGTGGGCTGAATGACTCAGGTCCCAGCCTCACAGCCAGAAACCTGAACTTCTGTGGAGTTGAAAGCACAGACTCGCTGGGATTATATCACCTCACTGTAATTCTACTGCAGGCTTGCTGGGATCAATCAACATGCATCTGGGGTCTGTCTGCTCCTCTGTCTACCAGTGTCTACCAGAGACATATCCTGAAGTGGACAGTGTTTTTCTTTCTTTATTTGCTTCTGTTACAGTTTGAGTTTGGATCCCCCCCACCCAAAGCCACATGTAGTCATGGATGCAGCTGAATGTAGTATTTGTGACTGGTTCACTGTCTCATGCTGGGATTGGCAGTGTAAGTGCTGTGCCTGCCCAAGGGCAGGTAGCTGCCATACGATATAGGAGAGAGAAAGAGGCACACTTTTCATTTTTGTCCCTTTTCCCCTTTTCACTTGTGGCCACCATGAACAGTTAAACCTCACCCACACCACCCTGCCTTGCAGCCAGCTGAGTAAGGACTGAAACATCCACAAACTGTTAGCTATAAATCTTTCCTTCATTCTTTTTGAACATTGGGTATTTTGTCTCAGCAATGAGAGAAAAGTAACCAAGACAGAATTTGGTACCAATGTAATGGGGTCATTGCTGTGACTACATGACCATGTGGTTCAAGGGTCTTTGGAAATAGCTTGTGAGAAGAATTTGGAAAGGTTCTGAGATATTGCTTCAAGAAATAGTGCTAGAACACCTTAGGCTGTTCAGCATGGGAGATTCTGGTCAGAGCTCAGAAGATCAGAAGGCTGATCAAAATCTTGTCAGTAAAGACCAGGCTCAGGGGTTTCTGCTGGGAAGAAGGACTACATTGGTTATTGGACTCCAGACAATGTGTGTTATGGCTTGGCAGAAAGTTTGTCTGCCTTTTGCTCGTATCCAGAGACTTTGCCTGAGACTGAGTTTAAGAGTGGCAGATTAATTAATCTGGCATAAGAAATTTCAGGGCAGTCCAGTGTCAAGGCTGTGGCATAGCTATTGTTGGGGGCTTTTTAGCCAGATGTATGTTGAGATGTATGGTTCAGACCAAGCTGACAGTGTGAAGCATGGTTGTCCATCCTGTGTGGCTCAACCACATATTTGGGGAGTCACTGGGTGGGATAACACTGACCTGTTGCTTTGCTTCAGAGATTATGCATTAGCTCTTCAGCTGATGCATAATTTACATTGCTTACAGCCAATTTAAGGGACAAAGAAATAGCCCAGCCACCTCTGTACATATCAATACATGGAGATAGGTCCAAGTTTATCCAAAATGGAGATAGTTGCTCTTGGTTTTAAGGCGAGTCATCTGGGTGGTTCCCCACACTTGCATCATCTACATGGCACTGGTTTTAGGTGCATAAAGAATGCAAGAGTTCTGAAGTTGAAAAGTCTTCTATCCTGATGTAAGAAGGCCTGGGAGGCCTGGCAGTGTGCTCCTGAGAGGACAATGTGTGAAGCTGTGAGTGTGAAGCCAAAGGTGCAGTGGGGAACCCAGAAGTTTGGAAAAACCAGAAGCGTGGCTCATCTAAGGAAAGCTACAAGGAGGGAGAAAAGCCAGTCTAATAAATAAGCCATGGGCACTACAACCACCAGAAGTTCCATGGAGGTGGAGTCACTCAAGCCTTTTGGAGCTCCCAACCAGATTGCTTCAGATGATAAACACAGAACTCCAGGACTTAATGTTTGCCCTACTGAATTTTGCACTTCCTTTGGTCACATTTCTTGGTATCCCTCATTTGTACTTTTGGAATGGGAATGTTTATTTTATGCCATTGAATGTTGGAAGTGTTTAACTTTGTTTTCATTTGTAGAGGGTGTTGCAGCTAAGAGTTTGCTTTAGGTCTTGGAGGAGACTTTGGACTTGGACTTTTCAGCAATGCTGAAACCACTGGGATTTTTGCAACTCTTAGAGATGGATTAAATGCTTTTTGCATAACAAATGTGCATGAGCCTTTGGGGGGGCAGGGGTGGAATGTTATGGTTTGTGTTTGGATGGCCCCCCAAAGCCTCATGCAACCAAGGAGGTGGCTGAATCTAGCATTTGTGACTGGTTTGTTGTCTAGTGCTGTGATTAGCAGTATGAGTGCTGCACTTGCCCAGACATACTATGGGAGGGAAGGAGCTGTGCTCTTCCTCTTGTTGCTGCATCTGCCCTTTCACTCTTGTCATTGTGCAGTCATGAACAGTGCCCCCTCAGCCACGTCACCCTGCCTTGGAGCCAGCTGAGTATAGACTGAAACCTCCAAAAACTGTAAGCTAAACAAACCTTTCCTTCCTTCATTTTAGGCATCAAATATTTTGTCTCAGCAATGGGAGAAGTAACCAAGAGAACTTCTCTTTAGTTTTCTTGATTGTTCTTGTTTTCACATAAGTGTGAGCATTTTTGCTAATTTGTTTTTTGCTCTTTTTTTGTTTTGTTCTTATTTCTGTTTCTTCCTTCTTTGCCTCCTGTCTTCTCTACCAGTTTCCCAATGCCTGCGTAATCTTCCTTTTCCTCTAGCCTTGTTTATCATATTTCTTTCTTTTCTCTTTTGTCATTTTTTCTCTTACCACTAGTTTTCTATTTTTTGAGACATAGTCTTGCTATGTAGTACTGGCTATCTTTGAACTTGCTTATGTAACCCAGGGTGGGCTCAAATTCATGACAATCCTCCTACCTCAGCCTACCAAGTGCTGGCATTACAAGTGTGTGCCATCATACCTAGCGCCTTTTACCCCTCTTAAATTTCCTCAGCTGAGGGTAAAATCACTCTATTGTGAGAATATTTACTGGTTTGTTTTAGATTTTGTTATATAACTACAAATCTTGTTCCTGTGATTAAAGGTAGAAAATTAATAGTTATCACAGTTTGTCATTTTCTAGGCTGTGTTGACACTATTGTTACTGACTGTACTACTTTAGCCAAGGTGAAATAGTTATTGTGATCAGTTGTTCTTCCTTTTCTGCCAAAACCAAGATTGCCTGAGGGTCATAAACAGTAGTATATTTGGCCAGTGCCAAAGCACCAGGGCAGAGGCCAGATATGCGGCAACTTCTCATCTCCAATAAATTGAAGAGGTAGGAACTTGCAATAGTCTCAAAAGCCCAAAGCTAGCTACACCTAGAAAACATCTTTAAGAAGTAGTCATTTCCCTAAGATTTTTCAATACTAGTAATTAGTATTGAGACAAGTACCATAAGCAATTTACAAACATCAATGCAGAAACTAAAAAAAAAAAAAAAAAAAAAGAAAAAAGAAAAAGGAAACTAGATGACATGGAAGCAAGATGTATCCCCAGCCTTCTTGCTTGCCCAAGGCAAACCCAGAGGGCAGTGAGATGGAACAGTCTGAAAGCCACCTACCTGGACTCTCTGAAATGGAAACTGAAAAGTAACAAAGTAGATGAATGAGGCTCTAGAAAAAAATCAAATTAGGAATAATTTCTCAGATAACTAAAACAATGATGACCATAATGAAAGATAAGGTTAGTGAATCTAGATTAGACACAGATAAAAACTAGAGGGGCTGTGGAAAAGATGATAGAAACCCTGAATGCCCGAAATAAGAAAGAAATGGAATCCATGAAAGATTCAAACGATAATTCAGGAGATCAAAAATTCTATTAAAAGTGTACACAGCAGAATTAACCAATGTGACAACAGAATATCAGATCTAGAAGATAGGTTTGTGATTATTAATCATGAAAACAAAGATTTCTTAAAAGTAGCAAGGGACCATGAAACATCAATCCAATGGTTGTTAGATAATGCAAAGAAGAATAATAGGATTGACCAGAGTCAATGAAACAGCAGGAGATATTGCAAATGACATAAAAATACTTGTTCACAGAAGTAATGACAGAACTTCCCGAGCATGGAAAAAGAATTTGACATACAAATAAGTGAGGCATATAGGATTCCAATTAGCCATGATAAAAAAGCTGTACCAAGGCACTTACTGGTCAAGATTCTAGAGATTCAATATAAGGGTAGAATATTGAAAGTTGTTAGAGAAAAGAAACAAATCATTACTAAGGAAAGCCTAACAGATCACAGCAGACTTCTGAATACATGTCAAGAAGAGATTGGAGGGAAGTATTTCAAGCTCTAAAAGGAAAAACCTCCAACCTAGATTGATACAGCCTGCAGAACAATAATTCAAAGTTGATAGAAATAAGATACTTCCATGACAAAGTACACCTGAAAAAAATTCATGACCAAACCAGAACTCCAAAATGTTCTGAAGGACATCCTAGAAAGGGACAAAAAAGACTAAAAAGAACCCCAATCTAATGAATCAATCAAGACAGACAAAATAATTAAACAGAGAAGAGGAAAAAGGGAACCAACAATAGGAAAATCATACAACAAGGATAAGTCAATACCCATCAGTGTAAATCATTCTAATTTATCAATCAAAAGAAATTAGCAGAATGGAGTAAGAAAAAAAGATCCAACAATATGTTGCACAAATAAACACACTTAACTCAAAAAAGAATTCATAGAGTGAAAATCAAAGGATGGAAATCAATACTCCATATAACAGGAATCCAGAAAAAACAAGGATAGCTATTCTATTGGCAGATAAAATGAATTTCAAGCCAAGACTGATTAAGTGAAACAAAGAAGGTCACTATCCGTTGTCAAGGAGCAATTCAAGGGAAGGAGGTAACAAACATAAATATATAGGCACCAAGTACCAGTGCACCCAAACATATTAAACAAATATTAATTGACATGAAAAATCAAATAAGCACTAATACAATTTTAATGGGCCACCTCAATATCCTACTGTCACAAATAGATCAGTTAGACAAAAAATCAACAAAGAAATATCAGAACTGAACCAAACCTTTGAACAATGACCTTGGGAGATATCTACAAGTGTTCCACCCCACAACATCAGAATATACATTCTTTTTCAGATCCTCACAGGGTGTTCTCCAAAATAGACCACATACTGGTTCATAGAATGCAATGCATTCTATGTGGAGGAATTGCTTAAGGAAACGCAAAGGAATTGAAATGATCCCATGCATATTCTCATACCATAGTGCAATGAAATTGGAAATCAATGGTAAAAGAAACCACAAAAACTGCATAAACACATGGAAATTAAATAATACACTGCTGAATGACTAATGGGTCACAGATGAAATTAAAGAAGAAAGTAGTGTCTACAACTAAATAATAATGCCAAGACAACATACCAGAACTTGTGAGATGCAATTAAAGCAGCTTTATGAGGGAAATTTATAGTGATGATTTCCCACATCAGAAAAACAGAATTAGCTGAAACAAACAACCTAAAGTTGAACCTCAGTTCCTAGAAAAAGAAGAGCAAATTAAACCCAAAGCACACATTAAATGAGAGCAAAAATGAATACAACTGAAACTAAGAAAACAGTACAAAGAATCAATGAATCAAAAAGTTTGTTCTTTGAAAGATTAAATAAAATAGTCAAACCCTTAGCCAATCTTATTAAAAAAGACTCAAATCCATGCAATTGGAATGAAAAGGGTGAAATCACAACAGATCCTGCAGAAATCCAGAAGATCATCAATACCTACTTCAAGAACCTGTGTTCTAATAAGATGGAAAAAGCACAGAAGAAATGGACAAATTCCTAGACGCATATGAATTATCAAAGCTGAATTAAGAAATACAAATTCTAAATAACTCAATATAAGACAAGGAAATTAAAGATGTAATTAAAACCTACCAACAAAGAAAAGCCCAAGTCCTGATAGATTCAGTGCTGAATTCTACAAGAAATTTAGACAAGATCTAATGCAACTCATTATCTCTTTAATGAAGCAGAAAAGGAAAGTAATATCCCAGACTGATTCCTGGAAACAACCATTACCTAGATAGCAAAACCAGAGAAGGTTCCAACCAAAAAAGAGCCCTAGAGGCCAATCTCTCTAATGAACTTAGGTGCAAAAATCCTTAATAGGATTCTGGCAAACCGAATGCAGCAAATTGCCAAGATTATACACCATGGCTAGTGGGATTCATCCTGGGGGTGCAGGGATGGTTCAACATGTGCAAATCAATAAATGTAATCCACCATATTAACAAAGGCAATGACAAAAATTATCTCAATACATGCAGAAAAAGCATTTGACAAACACCAACACTCAGTCATGACAAAGACCTTACAGAAATTGTATTATCTCAATATTGGAATACCTCAATCTGATAAAAGTCACCTATGAAAAACCAATAGCTAACATTATACTAAATGGACAAAAACTGAAAGCTCTCACTCTAAAATCAGGAACAAGACAAACATATCCACTATCACCACTCCTATTCAATATAGTTCTGGAAACATTAGCCAGAGTAATTAGACAAGAGAAAGAAAAAGAATAAAAATAGGAAAGGAAGAAGTTATATTATTTGTAGATGACATGATACTCTACATAGAAGACCCAGAAAACTCCACTAAAAGACTTCCACATTTAATAACCAAATTCAATAGTGTAGCTAAATACAAAGTCAACACTCAAAAATCAATAGCCTTCCTGCATACCATAACAAACTCACTGAATGAAGTGAGTTTTTCACAACAGCATCCCCCCAAAAGTACCTAGGAATCAATCAATGGACAAATATATAAAAAAGATATAAAATATCTTTATATCTTATATAAAAAATATATAAAAAAGATGGCTAAATAGATAAAAGATATTGATAAATGGACAAATAGATAAAAAAGATATGGATAAAGAAGGATAAACTTCAGACATTTCTAGGTAAATGGTTGCACTTTGAGACCATACTCTTAAGCGAAATAAATCTGATACATGTGTTTATTTATTTTTTACTTTTTTTGGTATCAGGGATTGAATTCTTATTGCTTGCTTGCTAGGTAAGCACTGACACCAGAGCTAAATCCCTGGCCCCAGGATACATTTGTTTTCATATCACATTATTTCTTTGGTGTGAGAGACTGAATGGGTAAATAAGGACTAAAATGTGTAATAGATATGCAGAAATAGGAGGAAATGTTAAAATGGGAAGGGATACAAGGAGAAGGGGAAGAGAAAGGAAGGGAAAAGGAAAAAGAACAAGAAGGGAAAAATGGAAACAAAGCTTTATAAATATGGAGGGGAAAAAGGATTGGAGGGAGGGTTGGGGAATGGGAAAAATGGAAGAATCAAGCTATATTCTGTACTGAAAGGTTCCCGCCGCAGTAGAAATTATGGCAGTGGTCTAACGAGGTGGAAGACCAACGCGGGAACACCTACCACTTCCTGCTTCTTCCTCAGCCTTAACTGCAACTCCCCTTCCTGTTTGTGTGCAAAGAAAGCTCCCATCGGCTCCTCGCACCTCTTCAATGCCCGCCCTAAGCGCCACCCCCGTCAGAGGTTATATGTGTATCCCATGTCCTGGCCAGAGAAAGCCAGGGCACTGGCAATCATGGGCTTCTTTCCACATCCTTGGAATAAAGGGTATTTTTACTTTATATTCTCTCTTTTACTGTGCTGAAAACTCTTTCATAATGGTGCCATGACTCACATGGCAGAGTGGCTCCTGGGAACTCCTCCCAGTTTGAGCCCCCCTGCCTAAGAACCACCCTTTTCTTCCTCTGGGACTGTTTATTTGCTGCTGCTAATCCGCATGCAACAGCGGCCTTCCTCACTGCACACAGATGAGCTGCCATCCGTCAGGGGTTTTCTGTTTCTGTTCCTTAGCAAGCTTGCCGGAAAACCCATCCTGCCATCCCCATACAGGGACCCCAGTTTTCAGGTTTCTTAGGCTGCATGGCTTGAGGCAAGACTGCTATTTTTGTTCCCTGGGACCCCACCCCGCACTCTTTGGTGATCTGTCCAGGAGAATGGGTGTTGGGACTGTCCATGTCACACTTTCAAAACTGGTGATGACTCTTGATAGGTGTGATCCAGGACAGCTTCCACATTCCTTGGGGGGAGCTACAGCTCTTACGTCCTGAGGTGAAGTTACTCTCTCAGCTCACTTATAATTCGGTCATGGACACCACTTCCTGTCCCCTGAAAAACACATCTGGGGTGCCTGGTTCATAACCTTGGTGCTCTTGGCCTCTAGAAGGCTAGAAAAACCAAAAAGCTGATCTTTTATTTATGTTTTTGTCGCAATGGCGGCAAGTTGGCAGTAACCCTTCATTTTTAGGCCTTTTTCACTCTAAGGACGTGTCCTCTCTCCCTGTCTTCTATGATGGCCCAGATACTTCTGGCTCACTCTGCTCCTCCAGGATCTCCCTCCCTGCCCACTGGACCCCTTAGATGATGCGGCTCCTGTCTTTACGGCTCCTCCCCTGTATCTCTCATACCAAATCGCACAGCCTTCTCAGCCAGAGGTTTCTTTGTCCCCTGTGCCGTCGTCTCCTCTTCCTCACCCACAGCAGCCTCTAATCCTTCCCTTAGTTTCTCTCCCCAGTCTCCAACTTCTCAATCCCCCCCATCTGTTCCATCTGAGGGTTCTTTGTCCCCTTCCTCTGGTCGCCATTTTCTCTGCCGGCTCACCATATGTGGTCTCGTGTGTTCCAGCCTTCTGGCAGGCCACATGGTTGTCTGCAGCCATCTTGCTCAGTTCGCACAGAGGACAGCCACCATCTTGCGGGCTTCTGCCATGTGGCAGGGCACTGCCATCTTGCAACGGGTCTCAGGGTCAGTGGCTGCCCCCTTGTGCCCCCTCATGTGATCAGCAGCAGCTCTCCGGCTGTGGGTCACATGAGGACCAGCTGCCATTTTGCGCTTTCTCACTGTGTTAGCGGCAGCAGCTAGGCTGCTGTGGGTCACACAGTGACCCGCCAACAGCCTGCGTTTCCTTGTTGAACAGTGATGAGCAGCTGTTTTAAAGCCAATCATCGGGTAATTGCCCACACACGCCGGCCAGATGTTGGCTGCTCAGTGACCACAGCCTCTCAGCCTCAGTCTCTGCTCCCACTTCGGGAACAGGCTGGCCCCATTCCCAAGTGATTGGGTGATAGTCATGTTCCTTTTTTCCTCTCTGACCTATCTCAGATTAGCTATAAATTAGGTTCCTTTTCTGGTATTCTTATTTCAGGAGATCTCTTTTTATTGAGCTACAAAAAGGTTCACACTAGTCTATTTATTATAGTTCAAATTGGCCAAATATATTTGAGTGCACTCTGATTTTATGATTGTCAGTCTATATATCTATTGTGTTTGTCCATTTGCCTGCTCTGTAAACAGCTGTTTCTTTTCATTTGAGCTCAACAATTTTTTCCTCCTCTTTTACATTTTCAAATCATTTAATCAAGGTTTATTTGGGTTATAGATTTAAAAAAACATGCTTCCACCTAGGTTGGCAGCTGGTCAAAATGATGCTAAAATTGGTTAAACAAAATCCCTTGAGGTCAGGAGACCTTGGATAGGACTTCAATTGATAAAAAAGAAAGTGGCCACTTGGTAACTTTAACCAGCTCTTTTCATTAACTGGAGGTCCCAATAATCTCCATAGTCTTATGGGAGACACCTCAACTAAAGTTCATGTGACTAAGACAATTCACTGTTGCTGATCTGATGGTATATTCATGCCTTCAACTATAAAATTGGGATTGTTTATGATAACAAGTGTTTTCTTTCAGATTCAGACATCTGCCTTTTTCTTGTGTTCCAGCCAAGAGATTTAGATCAGATCAACACAAGGTCACCAGTCAAATAATAATTTTTAAACAAAAATTTATGTAATATATATGTAATACTTAGAGATACTCAGTGAGCAGTCCAAACAATGTCACAAATTTCTCCAGTGCTCAAATGTTAAAGCACCCATGGTTAATAAAAAATAATAGTTCCATTTAATGTTCTAGGTTAAGCTTACTGTCTCTACTGCACTGTACTGTTATCAATCTTCTGGATGTTCAACAACTAAAACTAAGAGATAATTATAAATTCCTTTTGCTGGGATCCACCAGATCTTTTCCAAAAAAAGGTTGTATGATGCATATTGGGGCCATAGTTAACTGTACCCAACTGGCATTAAATGACACGCAGCTGATCTCTCTCCTAAATAAAAAGGTAAAATTAATAAAACAGGCCATCATCCAAAAATCAGATGGCATTAGACATTCTTTTTTTTTTTTTTTTTGTCTTTTTTGTTTTTATCGGTACCAGGGATCAAACTCACGACTGCCTGCTTGCAAGGCAGGTGCTTATGCCACTGAGCTAAATCCCCAGCCCCTGGCATTAGACATTCTAACAGCACAAGAGATACTTATGCAATTGTAAAACCTGAATGTGTGTAATGACCAATAAATGACATGTCAGTTTCTAAAATTCCCTGGACCTTATCCTTATCCTCCTTATGGGAAGCCATTGCTAAAGTTATAATCATAAATACCCTGTTGATTGTATAATTTGACTCCTGCATACTTGATTCTTTGTCTTTGTCTCCTTTAGACTTAAAGCTGTACACTTACCCAAGATAAAAACCAGATGTCTTGTGACTGTGGAGGAGACAGATACCTTCCACTGTGGGCCAGATCCCAAGACTAAAGGCTAAACTTGGCCCTCAAACCCCACAGAGACCTTCTTAATAAGGCTTTTCATGTTTTCAACAACACAGATAAAAATCAAAAGAAAAAATAACAATCTGATCTTTTAGCAGTGACGACAGGTAAACTGAGACAAGGTGTAGCTACCTGAGCCCCTCCAGGACCATGCTTCAAGTGCAACAAAGAAGGACATTGGACAAGAGAATGTCCCAATCCTGGCATTCTTCTGGGGCCTTGCCCCTATTGCAATCTCAAGGGCCACTGGAAGAGCGACTGTCCTAGCCTCCAGAGAGCAGGTAAGCCATCCTCTAACTCCTTGACCTCATAGGAGATCTCATCGCCACTGGATTCATTGCTGACTGATCTACTCATACTTGCTGCTGAAGATTAATAGGGCTGGGGCCCACAGCCCTCCATTAAGGTGTCCTTCTCAGAGACCCAAGTCCCACTGGAGGTCTCAGGTAAGACATTCTTTGTACTTGTGGACATAGAGGCCATGTATAGGGTTCTTCCTGAGTTTTCAGGCCACTATATTAAGTCCTCAGTCTCTATAGTGGATGTTGATGGCCAGCCTACGCAGCCTTGGCAGACAGGGCCTATTTCATGCAGGTTCCAGACTACTTCTTCTCTGGTCTGAATCCCATAGTTTAAAATACCTCCAGTCCCACCTGCACTACCCATGCCATGCCTATTTTAATTTGTCTCAGGGATCCTTCAATTTTTTCTTGTGTTCCCCAATATTCCATAGCTCCCAAATATTTACAGGGACTTAAATCTATAATTAAGTACCTTTTAGACAATGTTTTTTCTTAAACCTACCCATTCACCCTATAATACTCCCATTCTCCTGGTGTTCAAGCCTGATGAGTCTTATTGTCTAGTGCAGGACCTTGGGGTAATCAATAATGACATTACCCAGTCCACCCAGTGGTGCCAAACCCTTATACCATGCTGAAAGGTTTGGCCCAGACAGGACACTGTAGCCAGGAAAGCCACAACCGGAAGCAGGAAGCCCCATCTTGCCCTGCCCCTAGGAAGTTACCTGTGACGCCATCTTCCCGCCCCTGGGAATTTACATATGGTGCCAAACCTAGGACCAATGGGCTACCTGTGTATCCCTAATGCCCGCCTTAGGTTCCACCCCAAACCGAGGTTATTTACAGGCCCCCACGCCGCGTGTCCGCCGGAGAGATCGCCGGACGCCAGCGGTGGGGGTTGCCGGTCATCTCTCTCCGTGTTCTCAGAATAAAGGCCGCTTTTTATTTTATATTTCTCATCTTTTGTTAATATTTTTCATCTTTTGGAAATAACTCTATCATTTGTTGCCGTGACTCGATCGGCAGGCAACTGACTCTTGGGCCACACACGCTCAGTTGAGTCTTCTAGCCGATAACCAGATAACATCCTGGATTAATCCCGAGCTTTTTCCTCTCCGGAGACGTTCCTGTCGCCAGCCGCCTGCGCTCCGCATCGGCCAGACTGATTTCAGGTGAGCACTCCCCGGGGAACTTTTCGCACTGGGCAGCCCCAGTGGAATGTTCTCCCCGTCTGCGTGGGTCTGTGCATTTTCACGTCCTTAGGACCGCCCAGGGCAGGGTTCTTTCTGGGCAAACCTGCGCCCACAAAATCTCTCACGTTCTTTGGGTTCGGGTAGCCCAAAGCAGAGATTTTTGGGACCGCCCACACTGAAAGAATGCCTCACTTCCCTTAAAGCCTTGCGCTTTCACGGGCAAAACTGTTACTGATCCCACGTAGACTCCATTCGTAAATCTCAGTGATGACTGGAGTTTACGGTTTGGAACCGTTCCACCGCGTGGTACCACAAATAAGTGACGACTTTTTCTGGACCTCCGGTTTTTTTTCTTGCCTGAATCAGTCATGGGGAACGTATTTTCTAACTCCCAAAAGACGCCTTTAAAATGCCTAATTTCCAATTTACGTACTCTAAAACTTAAAGGTACCATAAAAACTAAACAACTAACTTTTTACTGCCAGGAGGTCTGGCCAACCTACCCGCTTATCGGCAAGCCTTGGCCTCGGCAAGGAACATTTGACCCCTGCATTCTCAGGAACTTGTATGATTTTTGTCAAGCTGGCAACAAGTTATTAGAACTCCCTTATGTCCAAGCCTTTCTTATTCTGAGAACACGCCCATCTCTCATTAAGTCTTGTGCTCCAGCTGAGATACTTTTAGCTAAGTCTACTGCGCCGCAAACTTTTCTGCCCTGCCCTCCGGTGTTTTCACAGCCACCGCCTGCCTACCACCAAACTCGTTCCCTGCCGTTACCTCCCGCTGGACCACTCTCTCCTTCCCCTATGCCTGATTCTCTCAGCAGCTCTAATCCCTCTCTGTTGCAGATACCTCCCGCTGTGCGATCATCTCCCTCTCCACCTTCCAGGACCCATAACTCTCCCAGCAGCTCTAATCCCTCTGTGTCGCAGTTATCTCCCGATGTTCAATCCTCTCCCCCTCCGTCTCCAGGGACCCATAACTCTCCCAGCGGCTCTGATCCCTCTGTTAGTGCTTCCTCTCAGTCTCTGACTTCTTCCGAGAATTCTCTATCCCCTACAGCATTCTCACCGCCCGCCCACCATACTAGGTCTCGGTTGCTATGTCCTTCCAGCAGGTCGCGTGATTGTTCCAGCTTGCGCGGGGAACAGTCGCCATGTTGCAACCCTCTGCCACATGGCATGGCGCCGCCATGTTCCGGAGGGCCACATGGCGACAGGGCGCCGCCATGTTTCGGGCCACGTGACAGGGCGCCGCCATGTTTTGGGTCACGTGACAGGGTGCCGCCATGTTTCCAGGACCCTCACTGTCAACAGGCGTCTCCTTGTGGCTCCTCTTGTGAACTACAACAGCCGCCCTGTTGCAGTGCACATGACGCTTCATTGTGCTGCCGACAGCAGTCCTCTAGCTGCGAGGCACACAGTGAGACGCCATCTGCTCGTGTTTCCCAGGGTGACCGGCAGCAGCTCTGTAGCCGCTCTACAGATGATTGCTCACATGCGCCTACCGGAAGGATGGCTGCTCAGTGGCCCTCTGCTCCGGAATCTCCTCAGGCTCTGCTACCGCTTCGGGAGCAAGCTGGCCCCGAGGGACTTGTTAACATCCATGTGCCTTTTTCCCTTTCTGATCTATCCCAGACTGTCCATAAATTAGGTAGCTTTTCTGTTGACCCACAGAATTATATCAGGCAATTTGAATTCATTACTAATTGTTATGATTTACATTTTAAGGACGTTTATAATGACTCTGGGCCTATATCTGTGCCAGAGCAGGACAAGCATACTAACTATAACAAACTTTTAAAACAGGTCCAGGAAGCTAATCAAAACCCAGCTGTGTTCCTAAATTGGCTTTCTAATCCTCGAGCCCTGCGAGCAGTTCCAGCTTCGCGCGCTGTGTCGGGCCGCCTCCCAGCCCCTCCCCCATGCGCCGTCCCAGCCCCTCCCTCCCCTGTGCGCCGTCGTCGCCGCTGCCATCTTACACGTTTCTGGGGGCAGTCCGAGCCCGCCCCTGCGCGCTACATTCCAGGGCTTGCCCCACCCACTGGGCGTGCTCTGCCGGAGTGCCGCAAAACAGCAGCTCAGCGGCTCTGCTCAGGCATGCTTTTTTTTACAATTTGGCTCCGCTCAAAAGATGCTTTTTTATTACAATTCTCAAACCATTTAATCAAGGTTATTGGCCACCTGATAATTTTACCAGCCTTGTTTATCAATCAAAGCCTTCACCAATCTCCTGTTTAACAACTAAGGTTATAAATTCCTTTTTGCTGGGAACCACTAGCTCTATTTCAAGACAAGGGTTTTCTTCAGTTTTATTTTATTTGTCTTGGTTCATACTACTGCAAATAACAACTTTAAAAGTAAATGTGTTCAGAATTTAACAGTATTAGATCAGTTTTGATAGATTTATTCATAAGATTGCTAAACCTTTACTGCAAAATGTTTCCATTAAAGCCTTGTTTGGTAGACTAAAGCTTTGTTAATTCTACGTGTCACCCTATAAAAAAAAAGTGATATTCCTGCATATTTACTTAATTCTACTATAGTCCAAATCCCAAACAAAAAGACAAAACTTGACCTTCAAACCTTATAGAGATCTTAATATGGTTTTTCATATTTTTAACACTTGTGACACTTGGAGTTCTGAGACAGGTAAACCTACACAAGGTGGAGCTGCCTGCCCCCTCCATGGACCACGCTCAAATGCAGCAGAAGATACTGGACAAGAAAATGCCCCATCCTGGCATTCTTTGAGACCTTACTCCAGGGCCGCTGGACTGTCCTAGCCACCAGAGAGTGGGTAAGCCATCCTAAGTTCTAGCCCTCACAGGAAATGTCAACACTGCCAGATTCGTCACCGACAGAAAATCGCTGCTGGAGGCTGAGGGGGTTCAGGGCAACAACAGCCCCCTTTAAGGTGTCCGTCTCGGATTCCAAGTCGTACTAAAGTCTCAGGTAAGACATTCTCTATATTTGTGGACATAGAGGCCATATATACAGAGTTCTTCCTGAGTATTCAGGCTGCTATATTAAGTCCTCAATCTCTATGATGGGGTATTGATGGTCAACCTATGCCATTTACAAACAGGGCCTATTTTGTGCAGGTCCCAGTCTTCTCACTTGGTTTATACTTTTTCAGGATGCATAAGAGCCTTTCTCATACTTGCTAAAGTTCTGTTACAGCAAATCATTCCAAGGACAACAACCAGGTTGCAGCGACCCATGTCTAAATCAAAGTTGCTAGACTGCCATCCTGGTTTCACATCACTCAGGCTAAGAGGTGCCCTTCCAGCCCTAAATCTGATCATTCTGAGTGGTCATCTCATCTCCTGTCGCCTACCTGTCTCCGTCTCACAAAGGCCTCGCAGCCACAGTTAACAGGCTAAGTCATGTTTTGTTATCCACTTTGGTTCCTAATTTCTTACATTCTATTAATGATCATTTTTACAGCAGGACTCTTTAACAGTATTGCCTACAGACTCCAACATCATGCATACCAGAGACAAGCCTCACCAACCTACTGTCTTAACTTTTATGCTTTCAGATGGGGGAGTAATCACCTCTCATAACTCCACTCCTCCTAACCCCACGTTTAATTTTCAGAATTCTGCCTTACCTTGGAACATGTCTAAATCAAATGCAGCCTTCTACCTCACCTGGGTCCTTAAATATGACAGTGCCATGTCTCCTCATAACATCTTGTCTCTTTGTTTTTCCAGTCTGACATACGTGCATTCACCAGTGAAGTTGTCCTGGCCAAAACACCTGGTACCAGCGTCTACCTGGGCATCAACCTTCATCCCGTCGACTCCCCTAGGCTCCAGTACAGCGCCCTTTGCCAGCAGGAAGTAGTTAAAGAGAGAAATCTTCGCCCCTTTTCATAATAATAACCATAAGACGGGATATGAAAGGTTTGGCCCAGACAGGACACTGTAGCCAGGAAAGCCACAACCGGAAGCAGGAAGCCCCATCTTGCCCTGCCCCTAGGAAGTTACCTGTGACGCCATCTTCCCGCCCCTGGGAATTTACATATGGCGCCAAACCTAGGACCAATGGGCTACCTGTGTATCCCTAATGCCCGCCTTAGGTTCCACCCCAAACCGAGGTTATTTACAGGCCCCCACGCCGCGTGTCCGCCGGAGAGATCGCCGGACGCCAGCGGTGGGGTTGCCGGTCATCTCTCTCCGTGTTCTCAGAATAAAGGCCGCTTTTTATTTTATATTTCTCATCTTTTGTTAATATTTTTCATCTTTTGGAAATAACTTTATCACATGCTCTCTCATATCTCTCCCTCTACCACTCACTTTACAGTCAGAGATTTTAAAAATGCCTTTTTTATTCCTTTGTGTTTATGCAGACTGACCCGGACACTCTGAGGTCTCAGCAACTTATCTGTTATCTCTATAACCTCTCCTCAGGGACACACAGCACCCCCTTCCTTTCCTATTCATTGGTTTCATGGACACAACCCTGGTCAGGACTGGCAGCTAGATTGTACACACATGCCCTGCCACAAAACTCTCAAATATCTTCTCATCTTTGTTTGTACTTTTTCAGGATGGATAAAAACCTTGCCCACAACCAGGGAGACTGCTGATATACTTACTAAAGTCCTGTTACAGGAAATCATCCCAAGGACTACAACCAAGGTGGAGCAGCCCCTACCTGGTTTCCCCGACCCAACAGTGGTCAGAGTTGCTGGACTCCCATCCTCGTTCCATGTCACTCAAGCTAAGTGGTGCCCTCCCAGCCCTAAATCTAACCATCCTGAGTGGTCGTCTCATCTTCTGTCGCCCACCCGTATCTGTCTCACCAAGGCCTCACAGCCACAACTCTCAGGTTGTCATCTTTTGTTATCCAATTTGGTTCCTAATTTCTTACATTCTATTAATTATCCTTTTTTAAAATTTTTTTTGTCTTTTTCCTTTTTATCAGTACCAGGGATTGAACTCACAACTGCCTGCTTTCAAGGCAGGTGTTTATGCCGCTGAGCTAAACCCCCAGCCCCTAATTATCCTTTTTACAGCAGGACTCTCAACAGCCTTTCCTAAAGACTCCCACATCATGTGTAAGATCCACTTCATGTTGTTCTATGTGACAACTGTCTTAGCTCGCTCTACCCTCAGCTGTTTGGTTAAATGTGAGATCCCTGTGGGTTTAGGCTGTTAGCTCCCTTATAGTGACACAGCCATGGCCCTCCCCTCCTCTACTCTGTAATTTCCCAAATATGATTCAATCAGGCCTTAAATTTCTCACACCTGTTATTCTGCCCAGCTCAACTCTTGGACCAGAGACAAGCCCTACCTACCTACACTTTTAACTTTTACCCTTTAAGATGGGGGAATAATCACCTCTCATAACTTCACTCCTCTTAATCCCACACTTATTTTTCAGAATTCTACCTCACTGTGGTTCTGATGGAATGGTATATTTAAATCAAAGACACTTTTCCTTCTACCTCTTCTGCGTCCTTAAATATGATAGTGGCCTGCCTCCTCATAGCACCTTGTCTCTTTGTTTTCACAGACTAAAATGTGGGCATTTACCAATGATAAAGTTGTCCTGGCTAAAATACCTGGTACCAGCTTCTACGTCAGCATCAACCATCATCCTGTCAACCTTCCTAAACCCCAATATGGTGCCCCCTTTCAACAGGAAGTAGTAAGAGAGAGACTTTGCCCTTTTCTTAACAATAAAAAGATGGAATGAAAGGTTCTTGCCTTAGTAGAAATTATGGCGGTGGTCTAAAGTGGCGGAAGGCCAAAGTGGGACTGCCTACCACTTTCCTGCTTCTTCCTCAGCCTTAATTGCAAATCCCTTTCCCGTTTGCATGCGAAGAAAACTCCAATCAGTTCCTTGTGCCTCTTCAATGCCTGCCCTAAGTGGCATTGGTTATATGTGTATCCCACATCCCACGTTCTGGCCAGAGAAAGCCAGACCGCTGGCAGTCATGGACTTCTCTCCACGTCCATGGAATAAAGGCTATTTTTACTTTATATTCTCTCTTTTATCACCCAAAAACTCTTTCATGTACAGGTACAAATTTCCAGGGATGAATGGGAATGTGATCATTATGTATGTCTAAAAATTTTTTTGTCTTTTTTTTTGAGACAGGGTTTTATTGTGCAATTTAGGCTGGCCTTGAACTCACTTTGTAGCCGAGGCTAGCCTCGAACTTGCAGTGATCTTTCTGCCTCAGCCCTCTGAGTGCTAGGGCTACAGGTGTATGCCGTCACACTTGGCTTTGTATATCTAAATTGTATCAAAAAAATTAATAAAAATATAAAATCAGGAATGACACAATGTTAGCCATGGTTACTTCTGCTCAGTACAGTGCTTGAAATATTTAGCAAGATGGGGGCTGGGGATTTAGCTCAGCGGCATAAGCGCCTGCCTTGTAAGCAGGCAGTCGTGAGTTCGATCCCTGGTACCGAGAAAAAAGAAAAAGACCAAAAAAAAAAAAAAAAAGAAATATTTAGCAAGATCGATCAGGCAATAAAAAAGATATATATATATATATATATATATATATATATATATATACATTGAAGGAGGAAATCAAACTATCACTCAAATGTGACATAATACTTTACATAAAAACCCCCAAAATTCCACCAAAAGACCCCTAGAATTAACAACCAAATTCAGCAATGTAGTAGAAGGCAAAATCAACAAACAAAAATCAATAGCATTCTGCACAAATAATGAATTCACCAAGAAAAAAATTAGGGCAACAATATCATTTTTTTTTGTTTTTTGGTATCAGGGATCAAACTCACAACCTAGCACTTGCCAGGCAGGTGCTTATGCATTTGCTTATGAGCTAAATCCCCAGCACTAACAATATCATTTTAAAAAAGATATAGCAACTTTATTTATTATTTTTTATTTGTTTGGTACTGGGGATTGAACTCACAATGTTGCATTCACCAGGCAGGCACTTATGCTGCTGAGCTAAATCCCTGGCCCAACAATATCATCTTTAATAGCCTCAAGAAAAATTAAATATCTAGGAATTAGCCTAATCAGTGAAGTGAAAGACCTCTATAGTAAAACGAACAGTACTGTGAAAAAGAACATCAAAGAAGACATCCGAAAATGGAGGATATGCTCTGTTTTTGGATAGGCAGAACCAATATTATCAAAATGGCCATACTCCCAAAACTGATACATCCCAATCAAAATTGAAAGAGTTTTGGCCCAGACAGGACACTGTAGCCAGAAAAGCCTTGGAGGTAGAAACAAGGGGCTTCTATCTCCCCCATTCCTAGGAATTTACCTGTGACTCTATCTTCCCCACCCCTAGGAGTTTACCTCTGGTGCCAAAAGAATACCAATGGGCTACTTGTGCATCCCTAATGCCCCTCAGGCACCACCCCCAACCTAAGCTACATGTATGCCTTCACTCCATGTGTCCCATGGAGAGATCACCGACCCCAGGGGGAGATGCTGCACCCCAGGGGATCGGGGTCTCTCCCCACATTCTTAAAATAAAGGTCATTTATATTGCATACTTCTTTTCAGCCACTGTCCCCCACAATTCTATCAAAAATATCAAAAGCGTTCCTCATAGAACTAGAGGAAACAATCCTAAAATTTATATAGAATCAGAAGAGACCTAAAATAGTAAAGGCAATCCTGGGCAACAAGAGCAAAGCAGGAGGCATTATAATCCTAGACTTGAAATTATATTAGAAAGCTACAGTGATAAAAACAGCAAGGCATGGGCACCAAAACAGACCCGACAATCAAAGAAGTAGAATAGAGGATGCAGAAACAATCAGGCACATTAAATCATCTGATATTTGACAAAGGGGCAAAAAGCATGCACTGGAGAAAAAGTAGCCTCTTTAACAAATGGTGCTGGGAAAATTGGTCTCACAGAAACAGAAGATTGAATCTAGATTCATATATCTCACCACATGCAAAAATAAAGTAAAAATGGGTCAAAAATTTAAATATTAAAACATTATTTGGTGGAAGATAAAATTAATAATCTTGAATACATAAGTATAGGTAAACAGAACCTTAGCTGCACAAGAAACAATACCCAGAAGCTGGGCCGTGGTGGTGCACACCTGTAATCCCAGCACTCAGGAGGCTGAGGCAGATGGATCACTGTGAGTTCGAGACCCTCTGGGCTATACAGTGAGCTCAAGGCCAGCCTGACCCATAGTGAGAATTTGTCTCAAAAAGACAAAAATAAACAAATAAACAAACAACACCAAAGTCAGAAAGTGGGCTTATATCAAGTTAAAAGTCTGTGCAGCAAAGGGAAACCAACCAACAGAGGGAAGTGATAAGCCACTGCTGTAGTCAGGGGTTGCAAGGAGAATAATAACATACAGGACACAGAATTTATAATATTATTTTATGATACTCACCTAGAGTTAAACACAAGAAAGTACAGGAAATATGTTCACAACACTCAAGGCCTAGAAAAATACAGTAGAAGGCCTGGACCCCGGAGCAATGTCCTTCGTGAGTCCATTTGAAGACCTAGAGCCTATGACAATGCCTCCCACGAGTCCAACTGGAGACCTAGAGCCCACAACAAGGACTCATGCAAGTCTGTGTTAGGTATCTGCAGTAGGAAGGCCCCAAGGTCAGGGTGAAAGCTAGAAAGTCTAAGCCAGCGGGATGCAGGAATTGTGCCACTAGGTTGAGGGTTCTGCGCTGGAGCCAGGAAGTGGTGCTCAAAGTAAGGACCAGGGCTGCCCTGAAAAGTACCACAGCCATCCTCAGTGACAACAAGGGCCCAAGCTCCTTTGACGAGGAGAATAGCTGAGTACATGCCAGAAAGCCAGCATAACGGATCTCCTGGAGATTAAACAGTATACGTCTTCCCCTCCAGAGCCAGGAATGATGCTCAATGTAAGAACTTGAGTTCTCTGCAAAGTGAATCACAGCCACTCTCAGTGACATGTCTAGAGCTCTTCTGATGATAACAGCTGAATTCATATTGGGGAAGCTGGCATGACAAGCTCCTCCAGGAGAACCAGCAGCTCCAAACAACACCACCACTTAGAAGAAGCCACAACCCCCACTCATCCTCTCCATGTCTTTTTTATGCTGGCGACTTTCCTCAGGTGGGTTACCTACACACAGCACATGCTGATTTAATTTAGCTGGCATTAAGTTAAGCCCCAGGTTTTAATCCATAACAGCCACAGAATGGGAAAAATGTTTCTGCCAGGAATTGCTTGGACAGGGCACTAACATCTAGAAGAGATGAACTAAAAAAAAAAAAAAATCAGGCCCCCCAAAGTAAAATTCCCAATAAAAAAACCAGGCAACTGCAATGAATAGACAGTTCTTATAAGAAGTACAGATGGCCAAGACATACATGAAGAAATGTTCAGCATCACTGGCCATTAGAGAAATGGAAATTAAAACAACATTGAGGTTCTATCTCACTACAGAAGGAATGGCAGGGTCAAGAAGTTAAACACTAACAAATGCTGGTAGGGCTTTGGGTAGAAAAGAAAGAAGCCTGTACACTGTTGGTGGAAGTGATAACAAGTATAATGACTACAGAAGTCAGTGTGGAGATTCCTCAAAATAACCAAACCTAGAAACCCCATTCAACCAAGCTATTCCCCAACTAGAAATCTTCCTGAGTGAAATAACTGAGAAATAATATTGCAGTAATGCAAGCATCTCTATGTTTATAATGCACATGTAATAGGTGAATATTGGGAGCAGCCTACATATTGATGAACAGATGAATGAAAAAGAAAACCAGGATAAGTGAGTCCTCTGTAGGAAAATGGGTACACCTGGAGATCAAAATGTTAAGTGAAACAAAACAGACACACAGCTTAAAAATCGCGTAACTTTTCTGATATGAGAAATTCAAAGTTTAAATAATTTAAAGATCAAAAGACAGGGGAGAGGAAGAGGAATGACAGAAACTGAGGTGTTCTCATGCCCAGCTCCCAGGGTGAAGGTAACGAGTGTGCACTACAGACATGCGTTCACTAAAACGAAATAAAACAGCATGCATTCTGGGCATTTCCCCATGACACTGAGAAACCACTCATTTCTCTGCACTCCCCAAATGTGCCTAGGCCCATCTGAGCGTCAGTGGTGGTGGTGACAAGTCGCAGCTGTGGCGCAGGACCCACAGGGTGCCTGGAACCACGGATAGCACGGAACCCTCGATACCCCAAGTTCGTTGTGTCTACTCATGCAGCGTCCGTGCACATGTAAATTAAACCCTATCATCAGTATATATGTGCACGTGTAAGAAATGAAGTCACCAGTGTTACAAATAACAGTTCTAGAGAGGCACCGTAAAGCAAATTGGTCTCTCTCTCCCTCTCTCTCTTCACCTGTATTTGTTTTCTAAGATAAGCTCTCACTATGTGGTTCAGACTGGCCTTGAACTCACTATGTAGCCCAGGCTGGCCTCAAACTTGTGGAATCCTCTTGCCTTGGCCTCCTGAGTCCTGGAATTACAGTTGTGTGCCACCATGCCTAGCATCCCCTGACCAGGTGCGGGGATACAGGCACTGTGCCACCCTGGTAGTGGCCCTGCCTGGCCCTGGCACGTGTGTGGCTGGCTGCGATGGGTGAGGATGCTTGTCTTGGACACAGTAGGCACAACACCACGGAGCTGGAGGGGTGCAGAGCGTGAAGCTTGCAAACCTCTTCTTTCTGGGATTTTGCATTGTTTTCAGATCAAGGCTTGGGCATAGGTGAGTGAAGCCACAGAAGGCCTCCGACTTCGCACGCAGGTGTGCATGGTGCTCGGGCAGGGAGGAGAGGGCTTCTTTAAGGGGAGCCCTAAACACCCAAGGGAGTGCGAGGCGTGTGGGGTGGGTCTGGGAGCCACGGGACGGCGCCCCCTCCCATACCCTCTCCACAGTGTCCTCTGCAAAGGAGAAGAGCTCACGGCACGGCCACTGGAAGATGCCTCCCGGTGTGAGTGGCCACCGGTCTCGGGCCTTGGCCCACGTCCTTCCTGTGTGAAGCCTGAGAAGAAAGCAGCTCCACCTCGGCGTTTTCTCAAAACTGCACAACCCGCACCTAACACCGGAAAGGCCAGGCAGGGCCCGCCCAGGGACTGCCAGGAGCCGCACAGCCTCCCCTCTCAGAAAGTCAGCCGGTCGCGAAGGGCACGCGCCCGCACAGACGCGTGCACGCGCACGCACGCCCCCCCCCCCCGGGAGGGGCCGGTCGCGAACGCCTGAGAGGAGATGAGTGAACACTGGTGTTCTTGTCAGTAGATGGCGATGCTGAGACGATTTGTGAGACATAAACGAGGACTGTGGAGCTGCAAGAGTGCTGTGTTTATGCCACCTTCCTGACTTTGATAACTGAAGGATCCGCCTGCCGCTACCGGTTCTGCTGTGCACATGCGGGGGTGCGTGGGACGGACCAGCCGCCCCGGGAGACGTGCCCTGCTGGGGAGTCGGGGTCAAGAGCACCTGGAGTGCTTTGCGTCATTCTTGCGAACTATCTGTAAATGTGAAATTTGTTAAATATAAAGTTAGAAGAAAGAAAAAAAGGAATTGCTCACTTAGCTCCCTCTACTTCATGTCTGCGTTGAGGCCTCTCCCGTGGGCCCGGGGTGCTGGAGAGACGAGAGTGATAAACTGCACCCCACTCTTGGAGTCCTGCGGAGGGTGATGGTGGCCACCCGCTCACCGACAGTGTGGCTGGCCTCAGGTGCCTTCCGGCGCATGTGGAAAGGGGCATCCCCGCAGAAGTGTCGATTCACAGGCAGATGTCAGCGTTAGTGAATTTTCCTGCAAAAGTGGGCGCCAAGTCAGAGTGCCCCTCACAGAAAGCTCTTACGCAGGGCCTCTGGCTTCCATCTTGCAGCGTGCTCTGGGACAGGCATTGATTTAATCCCATTTTCGGGTAGGAAGCGGCAGTAAGACATCTTCTTACTGCAGTGCTAACAACTTGCAGCTAGACTTGGATGCCATCCTGGTAATAGATAGTCAGGGCACACAGGACAGGGCCACGGGCTGGGGACAGGTTCCAGTAAGAAGGGCTGGTCGTCCTCCACATGGCCACTAGAGGGTGCTGCTGGCCAGGCTCAGCAGAGACGTAGAAGGGATTTGCGCCCCATTCCGCCTGTCAGAGCCTTTCCACCTGTGTTCATAGTTTCAGGTGCGCTTACTTCCTGAGTAAGCTCCAGGCTCCCCACATCCAAGCTGTGGTCCTGAGCCCCGGTGTCCCACCCTTAAGGCTTGAGTCCCAGGAGCCTGGACTCTGCCTGCTGACCTTGATCAAGGCCAGCGATGGGCAGTGTTCGTTGAATAAATGGTATGTGGAGGTACATAGCCCTCGGGTTTATCCCGCTCTGATGTCCCTGGGCTGGTGGGCGGGAACAGCCCTTGCTCCGTGGTCTCTGCACGTGTGGGTTGGGGGCCTGGCGCTGCCTTCATACTGTGATGGGAGCGGCTGGGCAGAGGATGGCTAGGACCTGGGCAGCAGCCTGTAGGTTGGACTGGTACGTGCTCAGGCAGGAGTGAGGGATAGTGCTCAGCTCCTTCTGGCCAGGTTGCTGTGTGGGGCTCCTCAGGGCTGAGGGCACAGGCAGGGGTGTGGGGGAAGGAGGAAAAGGGCAGGATTTTGTGTGTGTGTGTGTGTGTGTGTGTGTGGTATTGTGAGCTTGGAGAACACTAAGTTGTCCAGGCTGGCTTGGAATTGTGATCTTCCTGTTTTAGCCTCCTGAATTGCTGGGATTACAGTTGTGTGCCACCATGTCATTCATCGAGGACGCATTTGGCATGTCTGCTAATGCCATTGGTGTCTTTGGCTTTGTGGTCTTTGGCCTGGTGTGAGGTTGGGGCAGCTGTCTGCCAGGCATGGGTGCGTCTGTGGAATCCCTTGCTGCCTCATGGAGTCCTACTCCCCTGGGTGTGGCCCCACTGCTTTTGAACACCGACGCTCTCCACAACTGGCTGATTGGGGGGCTTCCTAGGAGGTGGCTTTGAGGGGCCTGTTTTTGTGCAAAAGATTTCTTGGCAGCTGGGCATTGTGGTGCATGCCTGTAATCCCAGCACTTGGGCAGTTGAGGCAGGAGGATCTCGGTAAGTTTGAGCCCAGCCTGGGTAACATAACAAAATCAAACCAAAGCAAACCAAACCAAACCAAAAAACCCAACAAACAAACCAAAACAAAACATTGCCCTAAAACCACACCAGAATCAAATGGCTTCTTTGGGACAAAGCTGGAAGCTGAGACTGGAGATCAGACAGGGAGGAACTCTAGTCCCAGTCTGACCCTGTGGGGTCTTCTGGACTCTACAGAACCTCCCACCTCAGCGGGCTTGCTGGGCTTTCATGAACCCAGCGCACAGCTGTGGCCCCACTAGGCTGCTTAGCAGACCCTGAGGGGCAGCATCCAGAGCAAGCACCTGGGCTCAGGCCCAGGACCACAGCATCCAATCCTGCCCCTCAGGTTCTGCTGCTGATTGTGTTTAAATCATCTGTTTCCAGCGATGGGCACCTTCTGCTTATCTGGGCCTCAAGGTTGGCCTGCAAGGTTGTGGCAGGGAAGAAGGGTCTGAGAAGCACCTTTCCAGGGCCACCACTGTCCTGCCCAGCCAGCACTGCAGAAAGGGCTCATGCACTGTTTCTGAGAGGTTAGCATTGAGCAGGTACCTCCCACTTAGAGAGCTGGTAACTCAGTGTATGGTGTTTAGTCCACAAAAGCACACAATAGGTCAGCTGGTAAGAGGAGAGGAAACAACCTCACTAGCTGCCTCGTGCCTTCATGTCACAGTTAACATGGGGCTGGCGGGATGGGTTTGCCACAGGCTAGCACAGATGCTAAAGGCTCGTGAGCAGTCTCCCAGTGAGGTATGTGTGGCTCCTGTGACGCCAGGCTGGGACAGGTCCACAGGCTAGAACCGTCCTGGTCTGGGGCCTCTGTCCCTTTCCACAGACTAGGGCAGTTTGTTTCCTGACCCCAGGGACAGATGTCACCATTTTGCCAATGGTGTTGATTGAAGGATTGGTTGACTGATTCGTCATTCATTCTGTCATTCCTGTGTGGGCTGAAAATGGGCCAGGCACTGTGCAGGCACAAGTCAGAGAAGGTCCCTGTCCCTGGAGTCTAGGGGACAGAGTGACGGGCAGGCCAGCCAGTCAAGGGTTGCTGTGCTCCAGGTCGGGTGAGGTCGCTGCTTGACCTCGGCTTCCTCATCTGTAATGCGTAGGGAAGAAGTAGTGTCCACCTGGGGGGTGTGGGGATCCCCTGACATGGTGAAGACGGGGATGGCGGGCAGAGGGTATCCACTACATGCAGGCGATAGCAAGTGCTCAGTTGTGACAGAATGGGCTCTGTGCCAGCAGGCTCCGGGGACCCTGATGTTCAGAGATTTGCAGATGGGGGCTCTGAAATTGGGGAGGCACTCGAGTGCCAAGAAAGTAAACTGAGCCAGGGCGTGGAGTGGGGGTGTGGGGAGCCATGCAGCTCAGGAGCAAAGGTTGATTTTCTCCCTGCTGGAGGCTGCGGGTAAGGGCCAGGGCCAGGCAGGGTCTGCTTGCCTGGGGCCGGCCTCCTTGTCCTGCATCCTTGCTTGCTGCGTGCAGTCTCTGGTATCTCTCCTTTCCTGAAGGACACGTCCCCTGTCGCTGGGCTCTTCTCTGTGACTCCCTGGAACCTGTATCACCTCCCTGAAAGTCCTGGCCCCAAATGTAGCCACATAAAGCCTCCACCAGACCTCGCTGCCCGCCTGCCTGCAGCCTTCCTCAGCCCCAGCATCGATGGGGTGGGATCCAGCATCATTGGCCAGGGTGGCCTTGGGGCAGGGCATGTCCTGGCCCCAGGTCACACCCATGGGTGGCACATCCACCCAGAATTTGAAGGCAATGAGGTGGGTTAATTTTAATTCATTTATTATTTATTATTTAAAAATCTTTTCAATCAGATGTTATTGGTACTATATATGTATATGTACATGTACACACACACACACACAATGCTCACATTTGTCATAGGGAATTTGTACCTGTATGTGATATAACTAGATTCTTTTTCCCCCATTCCTCTACCCTCCTTTTATTCCCCTTTCCCCTCCCCACTTACAAAAGACTGATTAACATTTTTCTCTTCTTTTCTCATTTATTTTTACTCTCCCCACCTCCCCATTTGAACATTTTCTTCCTATTTCATAATATATATTATACATTTTGGTCCTTATTTACACTTTCAGTTTCTCATGCAGAGGAACAATGTGGTATTCACACATGTGTGTCCAATGTATTTCACTTAAGAGTATAGTCTCAAGGTGCATGTATTTACTTAGAAATGTCCTGAACTTATCCTTCATGGCTGAGCAGTACTCCATTGTATAAAAAACCCCACATCTTCTTTATCCATTCACCATTTGATGGGTATTTTGGCAGTTTCCAAGATTTGGCTATTAGAAAGCTGTGCCACTATAAACATGGATATGGATTTATCATTGTGGTATGACACTTTTAATTCTTTTGGGAAGATACCAAGAAAGGGAATAGCTTGGCCAAATGAAACCTCTAGTTTTAGTTTTTTGAGAAGTATCCATACTGATTTCCACAGCCTGCATTCGCACCAACAGTGGAGAAGGGCTCCTTTTCCCCACAACCCCTTCAACATTTGTTATTGGTTGATTTCTTGATGACAGCCATTCTTTTGGGGGTGAGATGGAGTCTCAGTGTTGTTTTAATTTGCGCCTCTTGAATGACCAGTGGCCTTAAACATTTTTTCGTATATTTATTTGCCATTTGTATTTCTTCATCTGATAAGTGTCTATTTCAGATACTCATTTTGGGATAGGGTCTTTGAATCTGAGGAATCTGATTTTTTTGAGTTCTTTATATACTCTAGATTTCTTCACCTGAGTATCAGCTGGCAAAGTTTTTTCCCGCTCTGCCGGTTGTCTTTTCTCTCTGTTGGTGGTTTCTTTTTCTGTGCAAAAGCTTTTTTAAAAGATGAGATTCCAGTTGTTGATTCTTTGGATAGTTCCTGTGTGATCAGGGTTTTATTCATAAAGTCTTCATCTACACCGATGTCTTCAAGAGTTCTGCCTATTCTATCTTCCACGGATTTAATGTTTCTGGTTTACTATTTAGATCTTTGATCCCTTTCAACTTTAATTTAGTTCATGGTGAAAGATATGGGCTCAGTTTTAATGTTCAGCATATGTATAGCCAGTTTCTCTGGCAGCATTTATTAAAGAGGCTATGTTTCTTCCATGAATGTGTGGCACCTTTATCAACGATAAAGTGGCTGAGCATGTCTGAAGTAGTTTCTGCATCTTCTAATCTGTTCCATTGATCCTCGGGTCTGTTTTATTGCCTGTACCATGCTATTTTTATTACGTTAGCTTTGTAGTATAATTGAAAGTCTGGGATTTTGATGCCCCTTGCCTTAAGGTAATCTAATTTTTATTGCAGGCCTTTGAAAAACAAGGTCGTGAATCCACATGAGGGTACAGAAATACTTACGGTTCTTTTACTCTTTTTCCTTTTTGGTACCGGGGACTGAACTCACAACTGTATGCTTGCAAGGCAGGCGCTTATGCCTCGAGCTAAGTCCTCAGTGGGTTCCTTTATTCTTACTTCTTGTCCCCTACTGTATGCTCCAGTTGGTAGGAGGAAGTTAAATTATTCATTTGATTTTATTTCATTTGATTTCATTCATTATGTCTCGCCTGTGTGCAAGATCTGTGAGTCAACAGTGACCACCAATGCACATGTCCTGCTTTCTCCGGTTGACTCCATGCTGTGGCCAGCTAGCATCTTCTCTGCCTTCCCCGAGGAGCGAGGAGACAGGAGTCACGAGAGCCTACAAGGAAGTGACAGCATGGAGCGCTCTTAGGACAAGGGAAAGTGCTCTGTGACTTGGAAGGCAGCGCTTAGTGCCTGGGTCTAGGTGGGGAGTCCTCTGGGTCTGCAGTGTCCTTGGAAGCTGGCCAGGCCTTGAAGGGGTTGCTACCTTCCTGCCCCGCAAGCCTCGGAGATTCTGGGTCCTCTCCGGACTCCTGCGACACAGTGAAAGGCACCGTAAAGCAACCAAAACCAGGTTTCCTGGTGCACATAAAAGTTATATTTACGCTGCTCCTGGCTCGTTAAATGTGCAATAAGATTATGTCTAAAAAAGTACACACCTTAATTAAAATTACTTTACTGCTTAGACGCGCAGCGAGTGCCTGCACTTGCCTGCGGCAGAGCTGATAACCTCCTGCGGCCAGGCCAGGCCAGGCTGCAGCTCCTGAGCATCCACTCCCGGAGGCGGGGTCTCAGTACTGTGCTGACTCCCTGGCACCCCCACACCCATGCCAGGTGGTGGTTGCTCATGGGCCTGGCCTTTGGCCAGGCGAGACAGTTTCTTTCCAGGACTTGCTTGGCTCTCATTGCCGTGCCGGGAACTGAACCCCGCACTTGCTGACTCTTCCGCGTGGGCCTGCAGCGCCTGCGTAGGTGAGGCCCGGGCGGCAGGCAGCAGGAATGGCGTGGCCATCCCGCTGTCCTTCAGGCGCTCTGATATGGGCTCCTAGAGTGCAGCCGGGTGGATAAACCTCACTGCTATGCGGGACGTTCCCGTGCCCGCTGGGGCTGCGCATCCAGCCTCGAGAGCGTGCGCCCCTCAACGTGCTCAGTGTGCACCAGGGGCCCGGTGGGAGTGAGGAGCCAGCGCTCCTGTGGGTGCATTTGCGGTCCCAAAGTTCCTTGCTGAGGTCAGCCCTGCATTTTCCCGTGGGTGTTGGGAGGTGAGACTCTGGGAGGGGACAGAGCCCCCCATAAACGGGGTTTGCTCTTGTGACCCTGCCTTCTGGTGCGGTTGCGGGGGTAGGACACACAGGCGCCCTCTGTGCGTTCCAGGCGGCCAGGGTGCAGGAGAAACCTGCAAGCTTCGATCTGGGTTCACTGTCTGTGGCGTGACAGGCAGAGCTGTGTTCTGCGAATTACCACGTGGAAGGCACTGTCCCTGCAGCCCAAATGCAGAACTCGACGGGAGGGGTGGGCATTGAGGCAACGATTAGCTGCAGCTTTGGAACTGAGGAGGTGGAGGTGGGAAGCGGGGAGGAGCCAGCGAGGGGCACCCACCCCCGAGGACCTTGGCTGTGGCCAAGGGGTGGTGGAAGTTGGCTGGAGTTCACGGGGCAGAGCCCCTGGGAGCCGTGCAGGCCGCCCTGTGTCCTGGACACATACCGTGGATGGCAGTGCTGCTGCATGACAGGATGGTGCACCTGAGCGCTGAGGGAGGTACTCAGGGAGGTGCTCAGGGCACTGTTGGGCCTTGGTGGCCCCCAGAACAGGGTGCAACAGGAGACCCACCCTGAGCGGGCTTTCAGGATTTGAGGGAAAGCAGAACTGAGCTCAAAACCGTTTTGGAGGAAGCCAGTGCAGCTGGGAGCGGAGCTGGGGTGACAGTGCCTGAGGCCAAGCACCTTCCATGGCCCACTCCCGTGCTGCTGGAGCTACCTGGCCCAGAGGGACCCAAGCCCCTGCCAGAGGCCATAGAGGGCAAACCGGGGACGCCTCCACGCAGCGTGTCTCAGGGCCACACACAGCGAGTCTGATGCATGCTGTTCTCTGGAGCCTGAGGGTTCTGGCATGGCTCCCCTCTTGCAGAGGAGAGACTGGCTCTGGCGCCTGGACCCGGAGGACAGCTGGTCTGTGTGTGGCCAGGGAACCTCACCCAAGGGCTTTGCTCACAGCATCATACATGGGCTACTTCTCTCTCTTTACATAAAGGTGGCCCTGTGAGCTCTGGGGTTAGAACAAAATATCAATAACATGACTAATTATGGAAATCTCATAATGCACCATTAGTTAGAGATTATGACTTTGTCAAGCGCCTGTTAATTTTTATGTAAGAATCACTCAGCATGTGACATGGAAATATTAGCTTGTCACTGGGCTTGCCTTCTGGTGGGGGAGGAGGATCTTAATGGCTGGTTAATGATGTCCCCAGGAAGGAGGAGCACAGGAGATGGGGATCAGCATGAGAAGCACTGGGGACACAGGTGCCATAGACTGGGCAGGCGGCATGGGTGGCACAGTCTCAGAGGCATCACCCCTGCTTCTGTCCCCGGCCTAGAGTTTGTGTGGGGTATTCATATGCTCCCTTAATAAGGAGGTTTGGGTATAGCTCATTTTGCTGCATGAGTTACTAAGATGGTTTCATTAGGCTGGCCCAGTGGTTGGGAAATAGGCTGGGCTGACTGAGACTCCTGTGGGGGCTGTGTGAGCCGAGTGTGCACTCTGTAGAGAGGGGTGAGAGGAAAGGCCCTGTGGAGTGGCTGGGTGAGGCAGGAGCACAGAGGGTGACACGGCATACCTATCGTTGCCCACGGTGAGGCCTGAATGTGTGACGCGCGGGCTGTGCCGTGTCCTTAACTGGTGGCACAGTTGCCCAGGTCGGGAGAGGTCAGCATTCATGAGGCAGGTGGCATCAGTTAGCAAGGACTTGCTGCATTTTCTTCTGGGCATTCCAGACTCCCGTGGTGGCATCTGTTAAGTGGGCCACTGGGTTCAGCAATGGCTTCACCCATGCTGTCCTTCAAATGTCAGAGAGTGGCGTTGACTCCTGGGTCCTGGCTGTGTGGAACAGTACTACCTACCTGGCCCCACCTCTGCAGGAATGACCTGTGGCCAGGCATGGGGATGCACATCCATGATCTCAGCAGTCCGGGAGGCTGGAATGGGAGTCACATGTTGGAGTCCAGCCCAGGCAATTTAGTGACTTAGCAAGACTGTGTCTCACACTAAAAAATAAGAAAATCCTAGATGTAGCTCAGCACAAAAGCCTGGATTTCCTCTCCGATGCAAAGAAATGAAGACGCTAAATGCACTGACACTTCCCAGCATGGTGGTGGGGTTGCCTCAAGCACTTGGTTAGTGGTGGCTGTGAAGTTGGCAGGAGCTGCAGGTCTGACCAGGCCTCAGCTGCTGTGTGCATGAGGAGGATAACCAGTTTGCACCCAAGGAGCTGCCAGGGCTTGTCTGGGATGGCCGTGTCTCTGTGAGGCCTCCTGTAAGATTAGTGTTGGCCTTTGCTCCTTGTCTCTCTTCTCCTTTTGTCACAGGTTTCTTTGCTGGATGGTAGGCAGGGAAATGCACATCCGAGAGCCCTGGTGATTTTTAGTGGCATTCAAATCCCTCTGACGTTTCTAGTTTCCAGATTTACCTTGATTTGAGAGAGGGAAATCCTTCCTAGGTTTTCCTGTGACCCACAGCCTGTGTTATGGTTTGTGTCTGGGTACCCCCTCCATGCCTCTTGCAGTCGTGAACGTGGCTAAATCTAGCATTTGTGATTGGTTCATTGTCTAGCTCTGGGATTGGTGGTGTGAGTGCTGTACCTGCCCAGGGTCAGGGAGCTGGCATTCAATATAAGGGAGAGAACCAGGCATGTTTTCTCCTCTTTTGCCCTTTTACTCTTGCTGCTTTCAGCCTCCATGGATGGCTGCCCCTCAGCCATGCCACCTGCCTTGGAGCCAGTGAGAATGGACTGAAACTTCCAAAACACGTAAGCTAGATAAACCTTCCTTTCCATAATTTTGGGCATTAGGTGTTTTGTTTCAACAATGAGAAAAAGGCAGCCAAGACAGTTTGTCATCAGTGGAGCCTATGGAGTCTCCACCCACCACTCCATCGCCCACTGGCTGCCCACTGTGTGCTATCCTTGGCTCACTGCAGCTTAGCACATCTTTTCCTCTCTGCAGCACCTGTGTCTTCATCTCTGGTCTCTCACAGTGGGCCATCTGAGGACCTTGCTGAGCCTCCTGGGGAGTGACAAAAGGTCATCAGTGTCAGAGCCTGTGATCTCTCCCTCTTTAGAGGCCCACGATGCAAATCCATCAGCTGACACCAGCATCTCCAGTACCAGCTGCCACAGCCAGAGCTCAGACACTGCCAGGTCCCTAGTTACACAGGGAGAGACCAAGGCCCAGGAGAAGAAAGCAACGTGAGTAAGGGCCCTGTTAACTGCCTGGCTCACTGGCGCGCCAGCGCTCCCGTGGCTGAGACTTGTGGGCCTTTGTCTCGTGGCTCAATCCCAGCTCTGCTCTCCGTGCTTCTGGTCTTTCCCAACTGGGCTGCTCAGCGCACAGACAGAGCAGCCCAGCAGCAAGTATCCTGAGACAAGGCTGCTTGGTCTCATTCCACAGAGGGGCTGGGATCTGCCCCATAAACACAGAGATGGTCTCTGTGTCACCTGTTGCCCCCATTAGGTGGTGGCCTTCCCAGGTAAGAGGGAAGGCCAGTGCCCGAGTTTAAGCCAGAAAGGGTAGTGTCTCCATTCTCAGGCATCCACGGCACCCATGTCCTGGGTGTGGGAGCCATGAGCCCCCTAGTGCTTGGTAACCCTGGTGTGCAGTGGCTCTGGTGGTGATGACACCATCTCCAGGTCCCGGGTGCAGAAAGCCCCGTTCAAGGTCACTTGCTTAGCTGTAAGCCCAGTGGGCAAGACCCGAGGCCCCACAGACCTTTTCAGCATGCATGACAGGAGTGTCACAGAGCTCTTGTGGCCTGAGGAGCCACCTGAGCCAACTCTGCCACAGCTGGGACCCTCAGCCTTCACTGTCCCTCGAGCTTCTCTTTCTTCTTTATGGCTCATCATGTAGCAAGTGGCTCTGGCAGGGGAGGAGGGTGGAGACCCAGTGCCTATCCTTCCCTGGGGATGTGCTGGGGACGCAGAGGATGGGTGTCCCAAGAGGAGCGATGCGGAGGCAGGAGCAGGCACTTCCCAGGAGATCATGGAGCCGGCAGAGACATCATGGGGGCTCGGAGGGTTTGCACCGTGGTGGGGGTAGGAGTACAGTTTTATATATTTTACCGTCACCTCTCGATTCTAAGAACCTTAAGAAGTAGGTGCTGATTTGAGCAGTTGAGGAAACTGGGGCATGGGGAGGTTAAGTGGCTTGTACAAGGTGACAGAGTCAGGGTCTGGGAAGCTGGAGGCCAGGAAGCCCAGTGCTCCTGCCCACAGCATGTACAGCACTTTGGGCTCTCGAACTCCTTACTGTGCACACCTTAGAGATGATCTCAGCCAGCCCCTTCCCCTCAGGACAGATGCCCAAGGGGATGCAGGTGCCTGCGGCCAGTGACAGAGCTGGCTGAGGTGGTGCTGCTGCTGTGCCTCTGTGCCTCTGGTGGGCTTTGCCTACCCCAGCCCTGAGCAGCAGGTGGTGATGAGTTCCAGGCTGCGCCCCTTGGCTATCTGGGCATGGTGGCTGCCAACCCTGTGCGCCCTGTGGTGATGGCGGAAGGCTTTTCCTCCCATGTAGCACATGCCTGTCCTTCATTTCTTGGGGCTCCATCAAGGACAATGGGTGTCTAGTTCATCGGCCATGCCTGAGGGACCCTGTACCTTTGCCCATCCAGTCCTGCTTGGACATTTCAGTTTCTCAGCCTTCACAGTGGGCTCTAGGTCTGCAGTGCCAGCCCCTGCAGAAGCTCCTCTGAGATGCAGAGCCATGGCCTTGCTAGGTCTGGTGGGCAATTGTGCATGGCTGCTAGAAGAAGTCTCCTTTCTCGGGTGTGGGGTGGGGAAGTAACCTCTGGATGGCCAGCAGGCCAAGGCAGGTAGGTCCTCAGGGCAGGGGAGTCGGGACAGGATAGAGCCCCAGACTGCTGACTTTGGACCTGGGACTCTAGCTATCTCCTGCACACATCTCCAGCTCCCAGAGGCCCAGGGGTATTTCTAAAAATTGAAACCAGCCCTAAGGTTATCTGTGAAATACTCCACAGAAAGGATTCCTGGAAGGTGCCCAGGCCCCTGCTGGCCTCCATGCTGGTCAGCTCCACCCTGCACAGAAGGAGACAGAGAGCTGGGTGGCCTCTGGACCACGCCATGACTTGGAGTCTGGGGGAGACCTTTGGCATCTTTCCCTCAGGTTCTCTGAAGAGTGGCACAAAGCTCATTAGCTGTAAAGATTCTGGCTTTTTGCCTCTGGTAAGTGGGTATAGACACAACTTTCTCCCAAAGCTCCGTGTCCTGGCTGTCCCCCTGGCTCTCGTCCTGTCTCACTGTGTTTCCTTGGGCCGACATCTGATCTCCCTGAGCCCAAGCAGTTATGTAGCACTGACCTGGCAATTTGTGATGAAAGTCACGCATCTTAGTGAGGTGGAAGTGGCTTCCGGGCTGCAGAGCACTGTGTCTGAGGTGGGGACAGGGGTTGCGCAGGAAGTGGACAGGAAGCGTGATTCGGTGGGCAGGGCAGACAGGATCCCAGCCAATGCTGATCTGATTGCAGGCTGTGATGGGACCTAACCCTGTGTTTCTGAGGGCACTGGCATGGTAGGACCCAGCCCACTGGAGGGCCAGGAAAGTGGTGTCCTGAGCACAGCCAGCTGCTGTTGTCCTCTCAGCTGCAGCCACTGCTCCATGGCCAGCACTGTTCTCACTGCTTTGCATGAGGGGCTGGGAATGTTTGTTGCAATAGAAGACAGTGCTGTGAACCCTCATGCTCTCCCTTCTTTGAACACACTTGGCCTCTGCTCACTTCTTCCTGCCACAGTTCTGAAGTCCAATGTGATCAAAAATACAGGCAGTGTGCTGCCAAGTCCCGTCTCACAGAAAGGTGCCTTGGTCACTGGATCTGGTGCCAGGTCGCAATGTCCGGCTCTTCCACAAAGTCAAATGGACCGTGAGAGGAAACACTTTGAATCCATTCAGGACACGGAGGCAGCCAGGACCTCACCAGTAGACTCTCAGGAAAGAGGACTCCAGAGCTGCTGCAGGAGGTGGCACAAGGAATGAGTGCGTGCAAAGCTAGGGGACTTTGCAGGGGAACTCACAGCCATGTGTCTTTTGCTATGTTAAATTTTAAGACTAAACATTCACCATATTTTTGATTACATCTTGTACAATAACGTCGGTTTATGACCCTGCTCACTCTTTAAAGTCCTTTGCCCTTAAGCCTGACTCCTGCCTTGGTCACAGCCCTTGCTGGCTTCCTCTCTGGCTCTGCCCTCAGCTCCAACCCAGGCCTCTTGCTTTGGCCACCCCAGCTCTACCCTGTGTGTGCTGCCAGCTTCCTGAAGCCATACTATGTGGGCCGAGCCAGTGTGCTCAGCACAGCTCCTGCTCTTTGTCCCACACACTTCTCCCCTGACTGTATTTTCTTGTCCAGAGTCCTGGCTCGAAGTAGTCTGCATTGGAGAGGCCTGGGAGCCTTTGCGCACCTCGACCCAAGCCCATTGCAGTGAGCGAGTCTGGGGCTGAGGTGATGCGGCACAGGAGAGACCTGACTTGAGCCACACAGAGCCACAGTGGAGTCTGGCTGGCAGGAAGGGGTCTCAGATCCAGGTGCGGCTGGTCATTTCCTCTGACCACTTTTCCTTGGTTGTAGATGGCCATTTCTGGCTGTGTACTCAGTTTTTTCTTTTTCAATACTGGGGGACAGAGCCCAGGGCCTTTGCATACTAAGCAAGTGTTCTTCTGCTGAGCTACCCCCACCCCTGCGCCTCTCTCACTTTAAGTTTGGGGACAAGGTTTCCCTAAGTTGCCCTGGGTGATCTCAAACTTGTGATTCTCCTGCTTCAGCCTCCCAAATAGCTGGAGTTATGGGCATGAAACAGTGTGTCTGGCCTCAGTCTCTTTTTGCGAGGACATCAGTCCTGCTGGACTAGGGTCACCTCAGGGCTTTGTCTTACCGTCATGACCTTTGAGTGACCTTATCTCCAGATTCAATGACATTCCAAGTCCTGGAGGTTCAGGCTTCCACACATGGATTTTTATGGGACACAATGCAGCCCTGACCTGAAGTCTTGGGCAATCCCTGCTCTTGCCATCAGGAGGAGACAGTGCCCAGCAGGAAGGCCAGTTGGGCTGTCATCTCTGTCAGGGCCCAGAGCAGACTCCTGTCTGGTGGACAGTGAATGTGGCAGAGAAGCCTGGCCACACGGAAGAAGGCAGGGATTGGGTGTGTCCTCCTTGCTTTCTGTGACTGTGGCAGGGCCTAGAGGTGGGTGATTGGTCATGAGGCCATGATCCTGGAGGCCTCTGTGGTGACAGGAGGGCAGGGAGTGCAGGAATAGTGGAGCAGCAGTCAGGGTAGCTGAGAGGTGATGTCACAGCAACTCACTCCCAAGACAGTATCACCCGTGATTCTGACCATGCTGCCCCAAGGGGTCTCTTTCCTATTGCTGTCACAGCAGTGACACAGTCACATGGGCTCTGGAGAGGATGTCAGACCACAGAGAGGGTATGGAGGGGGTCCTGGGCTTGTCACTGGCCTGCTGGTCACTGTCCTGAAGCTGCGCCTCCCCCAGCTGTGGCATCCTGTGGGGAGTAGGGTGCTGAGCCACCACCCCGACTCTAGTCTCCAGCTGTAAACAGAATCAATAGAGATTTGTGGGAGGTTCTGGTCAGAACACAGAAGGCAGAATGCTGATGAGTGTGGATATTATATTCAGGTTCAAGAGATTTCAGTTGAGAACAAGAACTCCATTGGCAGTTGGACAAGGCACCATGTGCGTTACACCCTTGTTTAAATTTTGTCTCCATTTTGCTCATGTTCTGAGGCTTTGTGGGAGATTAAAGTTAAGGATAGTAGACTAATTATACTGGTGGAAGATATTTCAAAGCAGCCCAATATTCAGGCTGTGGCATGGATACTATGGGCTGCTTTTAGCCAGATCTACAGTGAAAATCAGGAACAAAAAGTAGATATGGAAGATTTGAAGTTTCATCAGAAGGGAAGCATCTACAAAGTTGGGACATTAAAGAGCATCGTGCTGAGTATGGTGGCATATGCCTGTAATCCCAGCACTTGGAAGTTTGGATTGCTGAGAGTTTGAGGCCAACCTGCGCTATATATTGAATTCAAGACCAGGCTGAACTACATAGTGAGAACTTGTCTCAAAAAAAAAAAAAAAAAAAAAAAAAGAATACAGTTACTGAAAATATTATATTAAGAAGAAACAAAGCAAGTACTTTGCTCCAGAACAATAGGAAAGATGGCTTGAAGACAACTCAGGAATCAATGAGGCTTCACCTTTTGCAGGCTAAAGGGTACAAAACTATAAAGCTTTCATTTGAAAAGAGGTTCCCCTAGAGCCCTGTGCTTGAGAAGGATTGCCTAGAGAATTGGTTCCCTGGGATTTGACTCATGGCACTCAGCCATCCAGGCACTCAGAGGGCTCTGCAACCATGATCCGAGGGGACCCAGCTACTGCTAAAACTGGCATCAGACCTTGATATCATCCATGAGGTGCTGGGGTCTTTCTTTTCTTTTCTTTTCTTTTCTTTCTTTCTTTCTTTCTTTCTTTCTTTCTTTCTTTCTTTCTTTCTTTCTTTCTCTCTTTCTCTTTTTGAGACAATGTCTCACTATGCAGTTCACTATGCACTAAAAAGTGGCCTTGAGCTCACTTTTTAGCCCAGGCTGGTCCTGAACTTGAAATGATTCTCCTGTCTCAGCCTCCTGAGTGCTGGGATTTCAGGAGTATGACACCATACCCAGCATAATGTGATGCTAGATTTTTAGGCATGCAAAATACAAAAGTTGTGACTTTAGGGAGACTCCTACACAGATTTTAGAAGACTGGGGGGCCCAAGCACTATGACCCTGAACCTAGGAGAGTGAAGCTGAAAGTACAGTGGGGACTCCAGGAAGTTGAGATGCCGGGAACATGGAACATCTGTGAGGAAAGCTACAGAGAGAGGATTGCTGAGAGTTTGAGAGAGCAGAGGTAGCCCAAGAGAGACCATGAGGGCCCAACTGGCAGTGCTGTAGGAGGGGGGCTGCTCTGCCTCACTACTTGGTAGAGTTACAGTGCTGTGCCTGGTTTTAGTCTTCCTTTATCCCATCCCTGTTTCTCCCTTTTGGAATGGGTGCATTTACCCTAGAGCATTTTGTGTCAGCAGTGTTAAACTTTCTTTTTGAGTTTTACAGGGGCTCTCAGCTAAGAATTTGCCTTCAGTTTCAGAGGAGACCTTGGACTTGGACTTTTCATCTATACTAGAACTTTTATGATTTTGGTTACTCTTAGAGATGGGTTAAATGAGATGGACACGAGTCCTGTGAGGTGAGGAGCAGAATGCTATGGTTTAGACTCTCACGTGTGGATGGTGACTGACTCCTGGGCTCTGTAGTCATCTGTGGCTTCGTCCTCGATGAATGTGCTGTTAGGAGCTGCTGGCTGGAGGTGCTCACTGGCGTGTGACCTGGAAGGAAGTGTTCTCATCCCAGCGATGGGAAAGTGACCCTTGAATAGCTGATCTGGCTGCACAAAGAAGGACCACGTCACTGGCCAGTGGGCCCATTGTTTCTTGTCACCCGAGTCATAACCTAAGGTGCAGGGAGCAGGCAATACAGCCTCTCTTGTGCCTTCCAATTCTCAGTCCTTGGAGCTGTGGACCACACAGCGTGGAGTTGTGTGTCATGGGAGATCCTGGAGACCTGGGTCTCCACTGCATCTCTGTTAGCAGCTCGAGTGGTCAGTGGCCAATCACTGCCTCTAAAAGACAGAAAACTGCAGGGACCAGAGGCTAAGTGGGGTCTGAAGGCAGGATGCTCTCCCCTCTCCCAGGACTCTTTCTCCTTCCTCATCTCCTGTCATCTGGAAAGCAGATTGCAGACTATGAATGGTGAGGCTGTGGCTTGCTGTAGTCTGAGTGTGTCTTCCAAGGGTTACTGGGCTGGCAGTCTGGTCCCCAGTGGGCAGCGCTGGGAGGAGGCTGGGCTTTTGAGAGGTGGGCCTGATAGGGGGGGTTGGGGCCCTGGGGGCATGGTGTCCTAGGAGAGAGCCTGGCTCAGCTGCTGGCCTCCTTTCCCAGTGATCTCCTGTCTTGTGCTGCTCCTGCCAAGGTGCCATCTGCTACACTGTGACAAAACCAAGGGTCACAAGCTGAGGCCTCTGCACCTTGGATTTGAGATTCCCAAACCTGGAACTAAGTAAACTTCGGTCTACAGTGCATAACTTCAGACATTTGTGTAGCAACAGGAAGTGGACTAGACAACTGACTGGGAGCCTGGCCTCCTGGCCCCTGCCACGCATGCCTGGAGCTGCCTTGAGGGCCTGGTTTGGAGGTCACGGGAGACTCTTGGCCAGCCGGGCCCACTGTGTGTGTCTTCTGGGGAGCAGTGACCATGAGAGACCTTCATCTGTCAGCATCCTGTGGAAGCACCCGGAGCCCAGGTGTCCAGGCTGCTGCTCCTTGGTGAGGGGTCTCCCCCTCAGCTCTGGTGGCTGCTGCTGTGCTTGGCCATTCCATGTCTTCTCTTGCCTGTCCTTTCACCTGTCTCTGAAGAGGATGCTTGTCACTGGGCTTAGGGTCCCAGGGTGCTCCAGCTAAGCTCCTGCTCTGGAGATCCTTCACTCACTAACATCTGCGCAGGCCTCTCCCCGAGACAGGAACCTTCAGGAGTCCAAGCCTTGGTGTCTCTGGGGCTGCCTGGTGGGGATGGAGTGAACTCTTGGGCACTGGGGGCATTGTTGGTATTGGACCGTGCAGGTCACACCAGTGTGAACAGGTGTCCCTGGGAGCTGGGGACACCTGCCTTCTCCACATCAGCCTTTCTGACCCCTTCCCTACTCCCAGAAACCTGAGAGTGCCCCTTTAGCTCCCTTATGGAGTGTCCAGAGACTGGCTTACTGGTCAGTCCTGGGCCTCTATTAGCCTGCTAGCCAGGGCCAGCTGTAAACCTGTCCCCAAGCTCAGCTCCTCTCTGGCATGAATTCCAAACTCACTTCACATCTGGATCTGGCCCTCCTGGGAAATTAATAAGACATAAAGAGACCTTTTTCTCATTTCCAGCTCTTTCCATAAATTGGTGATCAGGGCAGAAGCCAGGGTTCAGTTTGGCATTAACTTTTACGTGGGTTAGAAGTGTGAAATCTGTGCATGCCAAGTGTGAGTGTTGAACACTGAGGCTGTAGTGGAGGCCAAAACCTGGGTGCTACTGACCAGGGACCCTGCAAGGGTGGGAGGGGCATCTCAGTGTTCCTGAGCCTCTCTAAGGCCGCATCCAGCTGCCAGTGGCTTCTGAGAGCTGTTGTTCCCAGCACAGTGGCTTCCCTGGTCACTCTGGCCTTACTTCATTTCTTTCCTGTGGCCTTGAACCCAGGACTCCATAGGCAAAGAGAATGAGGAGAGTGGTTCCCAATTGCCCTTCAGTGCAGGGGCCCTGCAGGGAGAGGGTGCTGGGCAAAGACCCTAACGTGGTTCCAGAGGACCTTGCTCCTTAGGCCCCATCTTGCCCTTCTTTCTTGGGGATAAGGACCCAGGAGCCAGGACTGGGTCAGAAGACCATGCCCCTTGAATAGGCTCCTACATATGCCACTGTTCACAGGGCCCTGGAGATCAAGCTGGCTCATGCATGGTGACTGTGGGGGAACCTGGCCACGTCCTGGTTCAGCCATGGCCATGCTAGCCTCAGTTTCCCCACTGTAAGAGCTGGCAAGCGATTGTCTACTTTGTGGGTGTTACAAGTGTTTAATAAGATAAAGGTGGAAGTCCTGTCAAGAGGTTCTCTGTAGCACTGCTACACCAATTAGAAGTTGGAAGCCTTCCCCTCCAGCACAAGGGCAGTGGCTGCATCAGTGACCAAAATCTGCACCCTGGGACATGCTGTAGCAGGCATCTGGCAAAGTGACCCAGTGCCATGCAGAGACAGCTCTGAGACATGCAGATGGGTCCAAGTCAGGGCATGACCCCAACCATGGTGGTGCCACCTCAGTAGTGAGCATTTACACAGCCCTCAAGTGTACTTGTTTGTGTGTGCACACATGCATGTGTGCTGGGTCTCACTGCCCCAGAGGAAGGTGCTGCCACTGTCCCTACTGCACAGGTGAGAGTGTGAGGCACATGGAAGCTCAGGACTGCCCGGGCCAGGCAGCTGCTTTGTGTTGTTAGGTGGCACCGTGGTCTGGGGTGTAGGGCAGCTCCCTGTGGTTTGTGTGTAATCCCACACACATTTATGCCATACCCAACAATACATCTTAAGGATGACAAGACAGTGCTAGCTTGATGGCCACGGGGGGCAGAGCGTGAGCTGGGGTGAGAGGTGGTGGTCCCTGCTTGGTCCTTGCTGTGCTTCCTGGAGTCACAACATTCAAAGCTGCTTGCAGTCCTGCCTATAGTGCTGTGTGTTAAGCTGTCCCTCCTGTGACAGCCCCCGCTGGCACGGCACAGGACCGGCTCCCAGAGGGCACTAGGATGGGTGGGCTGTCTTGCTCCTCATGAGCTGGTGATGGGGTCAGTGTGGTCCCCATCATCCCCACTTGAGCACCAAGCTCACACAATGTCCCTGGGCAGCATTGGCCTGGTCCCTACAATGCCCCAACTGCACTGTGGCCTCTGGCAGCAGAGCTACTGAGCCTCCTCAGGCCTGATGGCTCTGTCTGCAAACTGGGAATGACCAGCTCCACCTGGAACCTTCAGGAGGGCTGTGGGGGTGGGGGCTGGCGTACACTGCCAGGGTAGGAGCCAGGAGGGGCGTGGACACTGATCTAGGATCATCGGAGGTTCCTGGTCTGGGGCCGCTGAGCGACTTCCTGAGATTGGGCCTGCGACAGCGAAGACTGTGGCATCTTCCCTCCTTAGATGGTGAGCAGCGGACGGTGACTATGTTAAGGTCTTGTGCCCGGTGTCCACTGGGCCCTGTGGTCATGCTTTTGAGCAAGGTCCCCTGTGGGGAGAAGAGGGATGCAGTGGCCCGGGGAGCAGGATGATAGTGGGGAGCATGGGCCGGGGTCCATGCTTGGGGCTGTCCTTAGGGGCCACCGTGACTGGCCAGTAGGGTTCCATCCACAGTTCTGCTTCCTCCATTCCTTTTGCTCTGCTTGCCACCCACACCACAATGTCACTGTACGCTTTCTTATTTCACATAGAGAAACTGAGGACCAGTGAGAGGCTCCATCTGCTCCACACCTTTGAGGACAGATGGTGGTGCACTGGAGGCCAAGGACACCCCTCAGGTCAGCCCAGGTTGGGGTCATGCCTTTCTTTTTCTGTGGGGGTGCTAGTAGAGCAGGGGGCCAGTCTTGTACCTGGGGAGCAGGGTTCTGCACCTGTGATGTCGAGCTGATGGCCTGTAGAAGGTCTTCTGAGATGTCCTGTATGCCTGGCTCCAACTCCTGCTCCTCAGTCCGTCAGCCTGGGAGGCTGTGACCCCGCAGTCCTCACAGGTCACACAGCCTCAGTGAAGCCCCCTGTTGTAGTCACGGGTTGTGAGAAGAGCAATTAGAATCAGGACACAGAATTTATAGTATTATTTTATGATGATCACCTAGAGTTAAATACAAGAAAGTGCAGGAAATCTGGCCACAATACTAAAGACCCAGAATATTCAGCCAAGGGCCTGAATCCCACAGCAGTGTCCTGCATGATTCCAGATGAAAACCTAGAGCTCATGACAATGCCTCCCACGAGTCCAGTTGGAGGTCTGGAGCCCACAAGGACTCATGGCAGTCTGTTTTATAGATCTGCACTGGGAAGGACCAAAACTTAGTGGTGGAAGCTAGAAAGTCTATGCCAGCAGGGTGAAGGGGCTGTGGTGACAAGTTGAGGGTTCTACACTAGAGCTGAGAAGTCACACTCATAATAAAGACCAGGGTTGCCCTTAAAAGCACAGCCATCCTCAGTGACATAGAGATCCCAAGCTCCTCTGACAATAACAGTTGAGTACATGCCAGAAAGCCGGTGTGACAAGTTTCTACTGGGGATTAAACAGCACACATCTTCCCTTCTGGAGCCAGAAAGCAATGCTCGATGTAAGGACCAGAGCTCCCCAAAGTGAACCACAGCCATTCTCACCAACAAGGTCCCAAGCTCCTCCAATGACAATGGTCGAACTCACACTGGGGAAGCTAGTCATGACGAGCTCCTCCAGGAGAGCCAATGGCTCAAAACAGCAACTTGGAGAAACCCACAATGCCTTGCTCGTCTTCGCCACGTCTCTATTTACGCTGGCAGCTTTCCTCAGGTGGGCCATCTACACTCAGCACCATGCTTGTTGGGGGTTGCTCGAGCCGCTCCCCTAAGATGGCGCCCGTTTCCTGCTTCGGGTCCCTGTTGCCGCGCAAACAACCCTGCCAAAATGAGTGTCTACCTAGCTACCGGTGACTGTGGCCTATCAGCATGCGACTTCTGCTTCGTTTGATTGGTTACTCAGATCCTATATAAGTGTGTGTTTCTGCCCCCAACGGGCAGAAGAGGAAGAAACTTGAGGGTGGTGGATCTTGTCAGATCCAGCTTCGCTGTACACAATAAATATTGAGAGCTGATCCAAACACAGTTACGTCTTTCGTTGCCCACGGCACCGTATAACTGGTGGCCCGTACAGGGACTAATTTATTCGACCGCTGCGCTCTCTCCGGCCAAGGGACGCGGCGGGCATGACCTCCATCGAGATCTGCGAGTAACAGAAGATCTGGTCTAATAACAGCGGAGGACTGGGAGCGCCTCTTCTCAACACCCTGGTCAGCTACGCACGATACAGCAGATAAGTACCTAGGTCAGGTGAGTACTGGGTCACCTGGGTCGGGTGGACGCGCCCAATAAGCTCTGAGGTGTCTCACACATAGACGCCGCTGTTATATTCTCTAGCTCGCTTGCCTTCCTTACTTTTGCTTTTGACGCCATGGGCAATGCTGCCCGTAAACCCCTCGCTGCTTCATTGAGAGTTTTGTTAAAATCCTGAGGCATCCAGATTAGCCGGGATACTGTGTCTCGCTTCCTGGATCACCTCAATGACTTGGCACCTTGGTTCTGGCCTACGGGTTCCCTGACTCTTTCTTCCTGGAAAAAATTGGGCAAGGATTTGTTACGTGCAAGGGAAGGGGGTAATTTGGACCCAATGGTCATGCCCCTATGGGAGCTAGTTAGGACCTGCTTGGCGGATGAGGACGCCCCCGGGCTACACTCAGCCAGACAGACTTTTGCCAGGGCCCATTCCGAATGTTCTGAGGAGCTAGATCCACCACTTAAACCTGCCCCAGAGCTCTCTGATAGCTCTGAGGACTCGGGGTCAGATTCGGATGACCCAGATGATGTCGCGGCCCTTGACACTAAGGACATTGTTAAAGATACTAAACATGGGCCGAGAAAATCGATGCCTTCCTGTCCCAGGTACACTGACTTACGACAGGAGTTGAGATTCCTTCAGCCCTATGAGGCCTTACAGCCTGCGATTGCCCCCTTGGGGGCACCGTGGCCCACTGCACCGCCGTGGCAGGGGGAGGAGTTACTTCCCGGACTGCCACCCCCACCTGTGACTGGTGGGGGGCGGAGAGTCTGGTCACGCCTACCCTTTGACTGTTCCGGTCTTCATGCCTTCCCTGTTCAAATAGGGGGCAGAGGAGGAGGGGGATATTACGAACCTTTAGAGATAAAGCAATTAAAGGCTATCAAGGATGCAACCTCAGCTTATGGACCTAGGGCCCCCTTTACCATGGCCCTCCTGGAAGCCCTGGCTGGCTTGTTGCTGACACCCGGGGATTGGACACAACTTGCACGCGCTTGTCTCTCCCCTGGTCAGTACCTAGATTGGAAATCATGGAATGAGGAATTCTGCACAGAACAGGCAGCAACTAATAGGGATAATGGACATAGGGAATGGAATAGAGATATGTTACTAGGATGGGGAGCCTTTGAGGAAGATCAGACACAGTTTCCTCGCCCTGTATATGAACAGATTAGCCGTTGTGGTGTTCAGGCCTGGAGACGATTGGCGGGAAAGGGTGAACACACGGGTCACCTTACTAAGATTGTCCAAGGTCAGGGAGAACCATTTTCAGACTTTGTGGCTCGCATGCTTGAGGCAGCAAATAGGATTTTTCCAGACACGGAGGCTGCTCACCCTCTTATAAAGCAGTTAATTTTTGAACAATGCACCAAGGAGTGCCGTGATGTTTTAAGATCCAATAAAAACAAGACCTTGGAGGATTGGACACGATTATGTCGGGAGCTCGGTGGACCAGTAACTAACCACGGGCTTGCCACCGCCATGATAGCCGCGCTCCAGAATGGTAATTATGGGGGTAAACAACTTGGAAAAGGGAATAAAGGTAAAAATCAGGGCACATGCTTCAATTGCGGCCAATCAGGACACATAAAGAGGAACTGCCCTAATAAGCAGTCGAGGGATAACAACCTTAGTTCAGGGTTGTGCCCAAGATGCCGCAAGGGCGATCACTCCGCAGCAGAATGTCGCTCGATTTTTGATAAAGACGGAAGGAGACTCTCTGGACATCCTGAAGGCCAGTCAAAAAACGGCCAGAGGGGACCTCACTGGCAGGCGGGGTCCCCACAAACTCAAACTTTTCTCCAGTTTCAGCCACAACAACAGCAGGCCCCCCAAACCCTTTCAGGCGGGCAACTCTAGGCTCCGCAGGGTTGGACCTCAGTGCCACTTCCGAACTCCTATTGACCCCGGAGATGGGAGTTCAGTTGATTGAGACTTCCTTCCCAGGCCCCCTTCCACCAGACACAGTTGGGCTCTTGTTGGGAAGGTCCTCAGTTGCCCTTCGGGGTCTCACAGTTATTCCAGGGGTCATTGATTTGGACTATACGGGCACAATAAAAATTATGGTTCAAGCTCTGCAGGGCACTATTCTGATCAACAAAGGGGATAAGATAGCTCAGTTGCTAATTTTGCCAAGTCTTCACAAACACTTCCCCACGGAAAGACAGACTCGCGGAGATCGGGGTTTCGGCTCCTCTGGCGATGTCTTCGAAGGCCTACACATGACCTTACAGGAACGGCCTATGTTGACTCTAAATGTCAATGAGAAACCTATTAAGGGCCTATTAGATACTGGAGCTGATCGCTCCATTATTTCTTAAAAGGATTGGCCTGGCTCCTGGCCCACAAATGTGGCGGAGCAAAGCCTGCAAGGGCTGGGGTTTGTCCACGCCCCGAAAGTCAGCACCTCACTATTGAATTGGCGAGATGAGGAAGGTCATACTGGCCAATTCCAACCCTTCGTACTCCAATTGCCTGTGTCCCTCTGGGGAAGAGATGTCTTGACAGACATGGGCATTACATTAACCACTTTATATTCCCCAAAGGCCCAATCCATGCTATTGAAGCAAGGCTACATCCCAGGAAAAGGCTTGGGCATCAATCTACAAGGCAGAGCAACACCGCTTCGAGGTGCTTCCAAACAAGATAGAAAGGGCCTGGGTTTTTCCTAGGGGCCACTGAAAGCCTTCTCACACCTGCTCCCATAAAGATTACCTGGAAAACAGACAGCCCCGTATGGGTGCAACAGTGGCCCCTACCAAGGGAGAAGGCAGAAGCAGCTTCAGAATTGATACAGGCGCAACTCCAAGCAGGGCATATTAAACCTTCTACTTCCCCATGGAACACTCCTGTTTTTGTCATTAAGAAAAAATCAGGGAAATGGCGACTTCTTCATGATCTGCAAGCAGTAAATGCTCAAATGCAACCCTTGGGCGCGGTCCAGAGAGGTATGGTGGAGCTTCAAATTATACATGTAGTCCTACAACATTTTCCCGGTGATGTCAATCTTATCTCAGACTCTAAATATGTTGTCAATGCTCTACAGATTTTGGAAACAGCAGGCCCTATTAAACCGTCTTCCACTGTCACCTCCCTATTTATAAAAATTCAGAGGCTAATATTAAGCAGGACTTCTAAGGTTTTTATATCACATATTAAGGCACACACTCAATTGCCGGGACCCCTCTCCGAAGGGAACGCCCTTGCTGACATGGCTATGCGCCCAACATGGATTTTCACCTTTCCTAGTGTGACTGAGTCAGCTCAACGCTTCCATTCTCAATTCCATGTTAATGCTCGTACTTTGGCAGCGCGCTTTAACATCTCAAGAGCTCAGGCACGAGACATCGTTCGCCATTGTTCAGCCTGTGTAATCTCTCACCCTATACACTCAGTTGGTGTCAACCCACGAGGCCTGCGTCCCAATCATATTTGGCAGATGGATGTCACCCACATCCCAGACTTTGGAACCTTAAAATATGTCCATGTGTCAGTTGATACCTGTTCACAGATCATATTTGCCTCAGCGGAGACTGGAGAAAAGGTAACTCAAGTTATTAGTCATTGTCTCGCAGCTTGGGCTGCTTGGGGCAAACCAGCTATATTAAAGACAGATAATGGCCCTGCTTACACTAGTAAAACATTTCAAACATTTTGTCAGCAAGATGGAAGTCCTTCTTAAACATGGCATACCTTATAATCCTCAGGGACAAGGTATAATCGAGAGATCTCATAGAACACTCAAAGACGTTCTACAAAAACAAAAGGAGGGAATAGGCCATGGCCTACCACCCAGAGGGAGGTTATCCCTTGCACTATTTACCATAAATTTTTTGAACCTCAATAATGATAACCATTCTCCTGCCGCGGAGCATTGCAATCCATCTCCTTCTGATAAAGGCCTAGTGAGATGGAAGGATGTCCTCACAGGACAATGGATGGGCCCGGATCCAGTAGTCAGCTGGACCCGAGGTGCGGTATGTGTCTTCCCACAGGAACCAGGCCGTGAACCCCTGTGGATCCCCGAGCGGTTGGTACGAACAGTGAACCCTCAGCCAGCATACCGGGAAATCCAAGATGACTCATCAAAAGATGGAGGAAAAGCATCGCTGGGAGGACAAACACCCAGGGATCCAGATAAGTAATCTTGTCCTCTGTCTGTTGTATGTGCTCCATCCTGCTGTGGCGCACCCAGAGCCGACCACATATCTGTGGGGACTCTGGAGGCATCCCCCTACTCTAGCCCCTTTTTCTGCGCTGTCTCCTAGTGCTCCCATGGTATTTGTGCCTAATGACTCTTCTATATCGCTCCCCTATAAGTGAACTTCCCCAAGCCTTTTCTCCTTTAATGCTTCCTTTCCGCTGAAAGAAGATACCCTTGTTTTCTCCTATGCTAACTTCACCTGCAACGAGTCCTATGCATTATATAATGATTCTCGCCGTTCATTAACTTCCTCAATTGGACACGCAGAGAATGTCTTGATTCTGTAAGCCAGCAAGGTAATGTAACACGCTGCCTCAAGATGGAGGTAAGATGGCCCTCCATAGATCTTAAAGATTGCAATCGGTCCCCTCATCTGTTGGAACATCCATGGATGGACCCTTGTGTTCCCTCTCATCACCCTGCCTTATTGAGAGGTGATATTATACAAAATCTTTTCTGGCGCCATTGCTTGCCCACAGCCACACCATAATTCCTTCATGAATTATACTGGACATTGTGATACAGAGCATTTCAAGGGCCACAGGTATTTACAGGACATCAGATATGCAACCCGTTAAAGGCTTGTCTCGACCTGAGGCCATTTCTCACCCTTAATGGAACGCTCCATAGTACATCCACGAGCAATAGTGAAAGCAATAGCACTACCCCCCCTTCATAATTATGTTTGTGTGGACCCACCCTTCCTATTTCTCCTTGCCACCACACATAACTTCCAACTTTGCAATGAAACCGACTCTCTCTGCAGTTTATCTAACTGCTGGAATGGACACCCGTCCTTCGCTGTCTTGGTATATCGCCCAAGCTTTCTTTGGGTACCAGTAGAGACAAATTCTTGGGTGGGTCCGGTAGTCCAACAGATTTCAGCTTCTCAGTTACCCTCCAGACAGACTAGAAGTGTTAAAGATTGGCTTATTAATGCTCTCGGAGTTGCTGCTTCTGTTTTTGTCCCAGCCACAGGCCAAACGGTGTTGCAAGCGTGGACCATGAATCAGATAGCCTTGACCATGGAAGCAGTCAACAATCTTGCCAATGAGACCGCCTACGCCTTGAGGAAACAAGAGCTCCTCATTGAACTTAACAGCCAGACCATCTTAGAGATCCAAAAGGAGATTGACGAAATCGGACAAGAGATTGACAACCTTTGGAATGTAGCCACGCAGCTATGCGATCAAAGATGGCTGTTTGCCCGCCTCTGCGTGACCCCCGCTCACACTAATTTAACTGGCACTACCAAAAAGGTGACTCACTGGCTCCAAAACACCTACCTTCCTACTTTTAAAAACATCTCCGCAGAGGTGTTCGGTGCCATTGATCGCATGGACAATATCCACCTAAAGCCAGTAACCTATGACCTTGATAGTCTGGGGACAGTCCTGAAATCCTTGTGGGATCATGTAACGTCATGGTTCTCGTGGCCTAACCTCACCACTTGGGTCCTCATAGCTGTAGCCATACTAGTAGGCTTAGTGGTCATTAAGTGTTTGCTTGATTGATTAATGCAGACTCAACAACAAGTTAGGCTTACGGCGCTGGCCGCTATGCAACTTACAGAACAGGGCCCAACAGGGGGACCAGCTGTGGCCTATTTGTTGCGTCTGGCAGAACATCAGATTTAAATTGGCTGTTTGCACCCATGGGTCCTCCTCCTCCTCTTCCTCCTCGGATGTGTTGGGGAGTACGAATAACAGGGGCAATGAGATGCGAGACCAAGGGTACTGCAGTATCATCCACCCTGGTTGAGCTGAACAGGGGGTGATAGGAATGCATGTCTATATGCATCCAGGTTCCGCTCAATAATGCCTGGCCCTGCGAAAAATGAGCACCCCATCTCAAGCATGGTCTTAGCGCAAAGATATGCATAGAATGAGATGGTGCACAGCGGGGTATAGACCTCTGCACTCTCTCTTATCCCGGCCTGTCTTGGGCCTTCCCCTTTTCTTTTGGCACTGGCCACAGTATATGGGCGGAGGGGAAAAGACCCATGTGATTTGTGTATCAAATTTAAATAAAAAAGGGGGAGATGTTTGGGGTTGCTTGAGCCACTCCCCTAAGATGGCGCCCGTTTCCTGCTTCCGGGTCCCTGTTGCCGCGCAAACAACCCTGCCAAAATGAGTGTCTACCTAGCTACCGGTGACTGTGGCCTATCAGCATGCGACTTCTGCTTCGTATTGATTGGTTACTCAGATCCTATATAAGTGTGTGTTTCTGCCCCCAACGGGCAGAAGAGGAAGAAACTTGAGGGTGGCGGATCTTGTCAGATCCAGCTTCGCTGTACACAATAAATATTGAGAGTTGATCCAAACACAGTTACATCTTTCGTTGCCCGCGGCGCCGTATACATGCTGATTTAATTCAGCTATGTTAAGTTGACCACAAGTTTTTAATCCACAATACCCCTCATGCCTGGCCCTGACTGCTGCTGCTCATTCCCTCAGCCTGGGTGGCCATGGCCCCATAGTCCTCACAGGTCACTCTGCCTCAGCGATGCTACCCCTCAGCTCTACACCCCGATGCTGAATATTTGTTAGTATTGCTGTCACTGTTCTGGCCTCCTCTTCAGCCTCAGCCCTGCCAACACTGCTCTCCGAGGCCCACAGAATAGGATTGGCATCTGCCCAGGAGATTAGCAATGCCTGTTTCTGGGAGCCCGGTTGTCTCCAGGAATGATAGGTGAGGGGAACTCCCTGGGTGTACAAGGTGGGGTTCGGACAGAGTCTGGCTGGTGTTTGGCTTGCTCTCTTCTCACCATTCCCATATGACAATGTGCTTCCTCCTGTGTGTCTTGCCATGGAGATAGAGGTTCTGAACCTGTATGTCTGAAACCCTGGGGTGGAATAATCCTGCCTTAAATGTGGCTTTGGTTGGGGACAGAGGTGCTACTTACCAGCAGGGCTCATCCTCACTCAGGTACCAAGATAATGAGGGCTGGTTCAATGGGAACCTTCCTGGCCGGTCATGGGAGGTAGACTTGCCCAGTGCCTCCCCATTGCTGAGAGGTAGGGCAGTGCCATAGCCCTTCCTAGGCTCTTGCCATCCTCTTCAAAGGATGGGACAATCAATGAATATAAATGTTTAATGCCTATTTAAGGCAAAAGCAGAAGAAGCTGAAAAGAAGTGTTCTAGAAGGAAAAGTACTCTGAAGGAAAAAGAGGATGGCCATAATGTTAACGGCCACCATCTTTTATATCCAAGGTTGATGTCAGACTCTAGCTGTCCCATCAAAACCCTGGGGCTTAGATGGATCTTGGGCCAGAAGAACTGAAGATAGCATCCCTGATTGTTGTCAAGGACAGGGCTCAGAAGTTGTCCTGAGTGTGGGTCCTGAATAGCCATGATTGACAGGCCTTGTGATTGACAGTCTCTGTGACTGACAGGTCTCAATGACTGACAGATCTCTGATGACAGATTCCCATGACTGACAGGTCTCTATGACTGAGTGGTCTTTGAGACTGACTGATGCCTGTGACTCACAGGTCTCTGTGACTGATAGGTCTTCATGACTGACAGGTCATGCATGGTTGCTTGGCTGCTTTGCTGTAATAATCTTCTGAATTACCACTTCTGTGTGAGGTCCATCATGATGCCTGAGGAGCTACTTCCTAGAGTTGGAGGATGCTAGGCACCCAGGCCTCCTGGAGCCAGAATCATTGTTATGGCAACTAAGGTAGAAAGTAATAGGCAGAGAAGAGGGGTGGACCCTCAAGGAGATCAGTGCAGAAGACAGCCACCAAGACTGGCTGTAAGGACATCCAAAGAGAGTCAGGCCTCAAGACAGAGGTGGGAGGGCCAGGGCCACAGGCCTCCCCAGATACAAACAACAGATTGAGGTTTTAATTTAATAAGCCATCGAGCCCAGTCTAGTAAGGCCAGATGGGCATCAGACACCAAGCTGGTGACCAGAACATCTAGACCACCTCCCAAGCCTTTCCAGGAACACTGCTGTTCTAGGCTACAAGTTACAGATAGGGTGATGGTGGGTGGTACTTCCGGTTGATCAGTGTTAGCCAAGTGGCTGTGTGGCAGTCCTCTGGGTCAGTAGTGGTAAGCCTATGGCATGTGTGCCACAATTGACTGTTGTTATCATTGGAAGCTCTACGAGATTCATCATCACACACTGTACCCATGTTGTGACTTTGCTGTATAAACTACCCTCTGCAAGGGATCTCAGTGACCACCCACTTGGGACCTTTCTTTAAAATACAGGAGTTTTTATTCCAATAAAAATCTCCCAACTTCCTCCTTTACCTCATGACATCATTCTTTGATGTTCTGAGACCAGGAACTCGGCACATCAGACACATAACAGGTCAGCAGTTATTTCTCCCCTCACAACGCGCTGTCAGAGGAGAAGGGGGATCTTAATGCCGAGTGAACACCTGACAGCTGAGGCTGCTCTGTGCTTGAGAGGCCTAGCTCCCTCTTCTGACTCCCAGCCCTGTACCAGATCAGCCGTGCACTGGAGGCTGGAGCCAGGGCTTTTTTTTTTTTTTTTTCAATTTTTATTTTAAAGAATAAAATCAAGCAAAATAAAATAGAATAAAGCCAACTAAAACAAACCAGTGTAAGTGTCACAGGACTTCAGAACAATAGGAAATCAACAATGGTTGCTACAGTGCCTTCTGTTGTCCCCCAAGTTAGCTGCAGATTCCTTCACACTTAGTAAAGATTGAACAGAACAGAACAGAACCAACAAAAACAAATAATGACTACAATAAAGGACTTCAAAACAAGAGGAGTAAATCCAAAATGGCTATCACAATATGTCTTGTTATCCTTGAAATAGCTTCCTATGCCATTGAATACAATAAAATCAAACAAAACAAAGCAGAATAAAACCTAATCAAACAAAACAGTGAAAATAATACAGAACTTTAAGACATGATAATAAGGAATTAACAATGGCCACTGCCTTCAGAAGGAGATTCTCACAGATGCTACAACATACACTGTTATCCTCTGAAAAGACGACCGGATTGCTGGCTTCAGACCTGCAGTCAGTGAAACCCTAAATACTACAGGCATTAAATCGCATTTCATCTCAATAGCCATCATTGCAGCCAGTGTTTCTCCAGATCAGCCGGTCATTTACGGTAACTGGGGCGGGGTTGGGGGGCGTTGGCTCTTCTTGTTTCCCAGCCCACACCTCGGAAGGGGCTGGCATCTGACTCTCCCTGCAGTGGCCCACACATGGCACTGATTCATAGGGTGGGCTTGCTTCTTGGTGATTCCTTGTTCTCTTCTCCCAGTCTGCGAGTGGCACCGACTCATGGGAAAAGGCTGGCATCTGGCACCTGGACCCAGGGCTTTAAGAATAGGGTGGCAAAAGGGGAGTAGGAGGGCAAGAGGGAAAGGAGAAGGGAGAGAAGTTGGGGGAGAGGGAGGGGATGAGAGGGTGGCACCTGGGCCCCACCTGGCACCAGGCACATGTCTGGGCTTGATCTTTAGATTTCTGTGTAGGTCCAGTCCTTCAAGGAAGTTAGGTGGAATGTTTTATGTACGCAGGACATACATAGGTTAGTATGCAACCTAGTATTTTATTTAAATCATTTTAACTGGTACAAGTAAGCATGAAGACCACCCAATGTTTTGATAGATGTTACACCCTATTGGAGGGACAGGGAGGAGTGCTGGGCAGAGAGCCCTGGGGGGAGAAGGGTGTGGGGACCCATCGTCTGTAGCCACGGGCGCATGGGCTGCTGGCTTGTCCGGGTGGTCCTATGCTGCTCCACACTTGGGCCAGGGGGCTCAGTCTAGCTGCTTTAGCTGTCCACGTGGGTGTTGTCCACCCCACCTCTCTCTCCTTGCCAGCGTGGGGGTGCTGGCCCTCAGTGGGGCACTGCAGCCCCCCAACCTTCTCCTGTGCCCTCTCCATGTGATCTGACTGGTTCAATAGGCTGAGCCCACAGCTAGCTGGCACTGGTGGCCCTGCAGTGCTAACACTGGGCTCCCTCATCCTTTTCTAGGAGGACCTCCCGACCCCAGTGCACGCCACTTTCTGTAGTCCTTTCTTCGTGTCCAGTGCTACTTTGGCCCCCCTCTTGTGGTGGCACCTGTGCGATTCAGTTCTCATCTGTCAAGCAGGAGCCTGTGGGTAGTCCTAGGGCCAGCTTGGCTAGTTTGAACCTGGTCCTGGGCTAAGGTTACCTGGTCTTGGCTGCTTGAGTTGGGGCAGCAGCATCCGAGAGCCTTTTGAGGGGCCAGGATGCCCCTCAGGTGCTGTGTGAGAGGACGCCCCTGTTGAGGGATGCAGAGGGGTGGTGGTGAGCAGGTTGGGGAGGGGAGGGTGCTGTCTCCTTCTGTCTCAGGTCTGAGCCTGGCCGGGTGTTGTTGGAAGCCCGGCGTTCTGTGCTCTGCAGGGCCTAGCACCTCGGTGTCCCTGGACACAGCCCTTCTGTGGAGAGCAGACTGGCAAATGTGCATTGAGGGCCAGCGGCACCAGAATTGAGTAAGCACATGTGTCTGTGGGCCAAGGCCAGGATGCCCCCAGGGATGGGACCTGGCCTTCAGGGCACCAGCAGTGCTCAGGTCACAGGGGCTGGCCTCCCAGGGCTTGGACAGATCGCACGGGAGGAAGTTGATGTTCTGCTGTGGAGGCTGCACAGCTGCTCTCGACCATGAAGAAATGATGGTGAAATAACCGTAGTTCCTTACCAGGGCCCCAGGTCCCGCTTTGGCAGCTACACACTGCCAACCACTCCTTGCCACCCATAAGGTCCCCTTGGGGAACTCAGTTTGGAGCAGGATGCAGTGCAGCTCTGTGAGAGAAGCCTAGGCGGGATTGGGAGCTTGAGGTCACTTATCATGGACGGAGGGCGCTGGGCAGGAACTGCCCGGGGCGCAGCATCAGATGCCAGAGTCCACAGGTATTACCCTTTCTTCCTCCCTCTCTCTCTCCCTCCGTCCTTCCCTCCCTTCTTTCCTGCCTTCTTCCTTCCTACAGGGACCTTGGGAGAGTCTTGCATGTAGAGTCCTTGAATCACGTTGGCCCACGAGGACACTGGTGGCCAGGAGGTGGCAGTAACAGCCAGGAGCTCAGCTGCCTGGAAGAGAAGCTGCAGCTCCAGCTGGCTTGTGCACGCTGCACTCTGAAGGCAAAGGCACAGCTGCCTGGTGCCTGGCTTTCCCGGCTGTGGCCTGGTTCAGCCCCCCCCCCCCCCCCCGTTCTCAGAGCCCATTGCCCACCTTGGCAGCAGCGTCTTCCCTTGGCATGGAGCTTTCTCCTTCTGGGAGCAGAGCTGTCTCCAGTGTGGGCTGAAGAGAGCCACTATCCTCTCCTCTATCTGCTCCTGCGATTGTGCAGGTGCCTGGGCTGGCACAGCCTGCGGTCCCTGCAGCTGGGGACAAAGACATGGTGGGGGTATGGTGGGGGGCCAGGCTCAGTGTGTGACGCAGGTGCACAGGTGCATGGCCCTGCCCCACAGCTGGAGGTAAGCGGGTGGACCTCAGTGTCACTGGAGCCCCTTCCTCAGGCCTGTGGGACCTAGGCCTGCCCACCCCCTGGGTCGGAGTTCCAGGCACCCACACCCCTTTGACCTTCTTACCCCATGCCCGCTGGGTGCCCTGGGTTTATGGGTGCCTATCTCCTCCCATAGCTTCGGGACCCTTATCAGCCTGATTGCTGGAGGGCACCGGCTCTAATTGTTTTATGGTCTTTTCACACTCAGGAGAGAACAGACAGGCACCCTCGGGAGAGAACAGACAGGGCGGCTTGTCCACCCTGCATGCCAGCAGGCGCAGGGCTGGGCAGCCATGTGGGCATGTCCCGGCTCCAGCCTCTCAGTGTCAGCCCACCACCTGAACCTCTGCGCTCTGGTTGCAGTGCCTGCCTGCCCTCCTGCTCTGTCCACACCTTTGTGTCCTCTCTGCTCACCACTTCTGGGCTTGGCCCGGTCCTTGTTTGGCTATGGCCGTGGCACTGCCCAATGGGCACTCGGCCTCAGTGCCACCTGTCCCAGGTCCTCGGCCACTTCGTTCATCCCTGAGCCCATCTTGATAGTGGCCCACGATGCCCTGTGTAGTGCTGGCCTTGTGATTGGATGAGCGAGACGGACAGTTCTCATTCCGGAAGAGGTGGAGAATGCAGTTATCACAGCTCCCTTTCTGCCAGTCAGCAAACACTTGGTGGCACCCTGTGACCCATGGGGCCGTTAGTGCAAATGGGGAGAAGGTAAATCCATGCTGTGCTGCTAAAATGGTGCCCTTTGGAGTTGTGCAGTGCACAGCCTGCAATCAGGGGACACGGTCGCTCTGAATCCAAGTCTGAAAGACAGGGTGATTGTCTGAATACTGAACACGAGGACACTCATGCTCTTGAGACAGGAAGGTGTGGCTCCATTGCCTGCCCTGGGCTTCTTGTCCTTGGATATCTGCCTGGAGTGTGGCCCCCAGTAGTCTGACTCTGGGCTTGATGCTCAGCTCAGCAGGTCCCTGGCCTGGTGCCACGGTGTCAGCTTGGGCAGAAGGTCTGGCACAAGTCACTTCTGCCACTTCTGGCTGTGCAAGAGGCTGGTGACCCTTCCTCAGGAGGCTGCCTGAGGCTCAGATGGCATGGGTGGGGGAGGCTGCTAGTGTGTGGTGCACATTTGGGGTGGGAGCGCAGTGGTGGGTGGTGCTGTGGCTGAGGCGGTCCCGGGGGCTGGGGGCAGTCAGCGTGGCCCAGGAGCCACCTGTGCTGGTGTCTCAAGAGTGCAGGACAGGAGGAGGACACAAGCATGGTGGGCCTGAGCCTGGAGCTCCTGTGCAGCTGAGGTGGGTGACCCGGTGCCAGCAAGTGACCCCGTGCCACTGGCAGCTCTGACTCGAACCTTCTTGCTGGCAGAGCTGTTGAACAGCAGGCACCTCAGTTCTCGCTTTAGTTGTGAGGAAGCCTGGAGTCACTGTGTGCCCTGCTGAGGGCAGCAGCTGGGCCTGTCTTCCCCTCTTGTCCTTGCTTTTTCTGCTGTGTGTGTTGCCCGATGTCACACCCTGTGGCCTCCTGTCCACGTTGGAACAAGACATGGCAGAGATGGAGAACTCTGTTTAGGTCTGTGTGGCCCTTTACAGCAGTGCCCCAGCCCCAAGAGAATCCACAGACCAGAGGGCTTCCAGGCTGTGGGTGTAGGCAGCTGTTCAGGAAAGCAGCAGCCTGAGCCTGGCTGGTGGGACCCAGGGTCTCTGGAGCCTGGGGCCCCTGCTGAGTGTGGGTCATCTTTGGGAGGCCCAAGAGAGTGTAGGGAGCCCCAGTCTGCCATCCCCAGTGCTGTCCCCACTCTGCAATTGCAGCTTCACTCTTTTTTTTTTTTTTTTTTTGGCTTTTTCCTTTTTATCGGTACTGGGGATCGAACTCACGACTGCCTGCTTGCAAGGCAGGCACTTGCAGCTTCACTCTTGAGCTCTTCTGTGGAGTGCTCTGTGCCTGTCACCGAGGCCTCTAGCCCCACAGAGTCAGCCCTGGCCTGGTGAGGCCCACTGGGCCTGGAGTGAGCAGGGTCATGCTCTCTGGCAGGTGCCATGCTGTGATTTGCCCATCTCAGTCTGTTTGTGAGCCGGGTCACTGTGAGGAGAGCAGGTTGTGTCTTGGTGCTGCAGGCTGATGTCTGGCTGAGGAATCTTTTATGCTTCCTCAGGGTGGAAGAGGAGTGGATCTCATGAGGATGGACCCTGGCCTTGGGTGTGATCCCTCAAGGGACAGAGCCCCGTCTCAGCTGCCCCTCATGGCCACCTCCTGGCCCTGGCCCAGTTTGTAAGGTGTGAACTCTGGGATGCCCTTGCCCTGTGTGCCGGCCGGGGTGCCTTGCTGGCCTGCTGAGCCTGCTCCACTTTCCCTGTCTTGTGTCTCTTCACAACTGCACTTTGACTCTTGGACCTGCATGTGGTCCTGCCTTGTGCCTTGTCCTCCATGCCTGCCCAGGTTCTGCAGATGCTGCACCTGGCCCTGATCCTCACGCTGGGCCCTCTCCCGTCCCTGTCCCAGCAAGCATCTTCCTTGGTGGTGGCCTGTTGGGAGCCGTTGAAGCTGGAGATTGACCACATGTGTGGGGCTAAAGCAAGGACAGCCCAGAAAACACAGAGAGACCAAAACAAGCTCTGTAAACAAGATATTCCAGCACCAGGAAGGCAAGGGGCCCAGGCCTGCCAGGCAGAGGAGTTGTTAGGCAGTGAGGTTGAAATTGACATTCTTCTTTGGAAGATATAAATCAGTGTGCTACAACGGTTGAGCAGCATCTTTCCTCCCATCAGGAGGACAAGGACTCCCCCTGACCCCAGCTTTGTCCCTTCTGTACTTTTCTCACCCTCTCTCTGGTCCTTAACCCCAAGAACTTCAGGACCCCCACTGGGTCACGGCATGTGGTGCCAGAACATGGACAGGGTAAGAGACTGAGGGCGAGGGGACACTTTCCACGTGCACGCACGTAGGGGGAGAGGTGCACTGGTACAGGTCAGTGGTCATCACTGGAGGGTATGACATTGGCTTCATCAGGTGTAAAGAGTGAGGTGTTGAAACTCCCTTACTCTCCAGGGCCAGTTATAAACGGGCCTGAGGGAAACCCCTTCCCCTGAAAAGAAAATAGAAAAGAGGTATATTGATTATAACAGCTGTCTAACTAAGGGACAAACTCACCAAAAGAATCACAAATGTGTAAGGGCCTGTTTGTTGCATGCTTGATTCCAGTATTTACATTCCTTCTGTGATCTGGGGGAGTCAGGGTCTTAATAATCTTAAGCTTCTTGAGACAACCACAGTGGAACTGGCTCCAGGCACTGCTTCAGAGTCAGGTCCTGGGCAGGGAAAAGATGGCAGCACGACCCCCACCCTGATAACCCTAACTGAGCCACTCACTGTCCATTCAGCAAAACCTTCTGTCCAAAGTGTAGACGACGGTATCACTGGGCCACTCGATGTAAATCCAGAACTTTCAGCAGGGCCTGCGGCAGCCCTGCCACAGGGTAGGGGGGTGATGGCTCAGACTGCTCCCCGGGATGGCCCAGCCCTCCTTGGCCCGGCAGGCTCCTAGTGGTTGGGGGTGATGTGCTCCTGATTCGTGGTTTGCTGATTCCTGCTTACAAAATGCTCTTACAAACAAATTTCAAATAACCAACACCAAATAACCAATACGACAGACAACTAACCTTTAAAACTTTAAAAATTCAACATTTGGCTTCTCACTATTGCTTTGTAGTGGCTCTTGATATCTGGTACCATAAATTCTCAAACCCCATTGTTTTTTTCAAAATTGTTTACACAGTGGTATTTGCTTCTAATTTGTGATTAACGTAACTCTACATTTATTTAGGTCCCTTCTGCTTTCTTAAGTCAATTTTAGTTGTCAATAGGCTGTCACTACACAGCTTACTAAATTTCTTGAGTTTGTCTCCAGAAGAAGAAATGGTAAATTTACATACTTGGGAGGAAACTGAAAAACAGCTTAGAGTAGGACTAGGGAAAAAACAAACCAACACAAATGAGCTGGCCCTCTACAGATTTTAAAAGGTTATTAACAGGGAGAAACTGCTGCTTTCTGCTCCTCTCACTACTTCTCACGCGCCCCCAGGCAGGGGAGGGCACCAAAGCCTCCGCTGAGCCTGGAGTTTGGCCCACACAGAGAAGGTAAAGAAACAATGCTTGTTTCAGCTGCAAGGAGAAATCAGGGCTATGGTTCAATCTACTCAAAACACAGCTCAAATCTCCCTAGATTATTACATTGTTCAGTTGGTTATTCTTCCCTTAACAAAAATTGGGAAATCTGTAAATAAAGAAAGGTTGGGGCCGAGGATTTAGCTCAGCGGCATCAGCACCTGCCTGGCAAGCACGAGGTCGTGAGTTCAATCCCTGGTACCGCAAAAAAGAAAGGTTACCTAAGGATTCTGGATCTTCTGATACTTTAATATTAGAGAGGTGGGACACAGCTCTGGCCTGCCCGAGCCACCCTGGTTTTTCCCATCACCTGTGCACTCGCTTTATGAATCAAAAGTTTACACTGCCCTGGTGCTCAGACCCCAACAACAGCGGGGCCTCCAGCCCAGAGCGGGAGCACCGCCTGCATGTCGCAGGAGAGCCCAAGGTACCTAAATACAAAACGCAGTTTCCGTTTTCTCTATACCTCACCACAGCGACTCCTTATAATCCTCTGGTCTAAAAATGATTAAATGTGCTCACAATTTAAATTTCAAAAAACAAAAGGGAGAGTTCACCTCATAATAGATTTCACTTGGCAGTGCATACCATTTAAAATATTTAAATTCTAATACAGATATAACTACCGCAGCAGAAAGGTAATGCAATTAAATAAAGGCTAAAAGGAGTCCATTGGAGAGATCTCCACACCGGACAATAAAAACACCCAGTCCAGGGCTAATGTGGGGTCGAGGGTGTGCTTGTGTTTTTCAGGAAAAGCCAAATGACCTATCTGGGTGCCAGTGAGTGCTGTCCAGCTAAACTATGGGACCAAACCCAGGAAAGGAGTTGACCCTACCTCTCAAGAAGCTGATCTCAGTCCTGTGACAGTGGTGCCTTGGAGACCATGCCATAACCGTAGAAAAGGGTGGAGCTAGAACCAACCTTAATTAACCCAGGATGGCCAGGAGACGGTAACCAAAAATAAAAAGGTCCAAATAGTGATAGAAATGCATGCTAAGTCCTATGACAAAAATATGCTAATTATAAGTAAGATTTTGTCTTTTTTAAATTCTTTGATAAGTAATCTCTGCTAATTGACCTACAGCAAATCTGACTACTCTATTTAAAATTACAAATTCTACCATTGTAAAAAAAATTGTATAATTCAATTTGGCTAAAATGTATTTGAGTACACTCTGATTGTGAAAGATATTTGTAAATCTGTCTATGTATCTGTTTGTCTGTTTGTCCAGTCTGTTAAGCTGTTGCTAGAAGTCGCTGAGCTAGTGAGCACTCACACATGTGGAGCCAATAGCACAAGTGCCCGTGCAGGAGTGTCCTGGTGGCACAGGGTGCCTAAGAAATGCCCTGAGGGCATGGGGTGCTGGCGGTGACAGGTGTTCCAACCTCCAGGACACGGGGTATATGAAGTGAGCTAGTTCAGCAAAGGGGTGTGAAATAGCCCCCAGGAACTTGGAGAGTTCTTGGGGACACCAACAACTTGGCATTTGTTTCCACGTCTGTTTGAATCTGTACAGATTGTCTGTCCATGTTTGTCCATGTATCTGTGTACCTGTTTGTGAATAGCTGTTCTTTTTATATTGAGCTCAACAATTTCCCTTTTTCTTTTAAATGTTATGATTGGCATTTTTTTAAGAAAAAATTATTATAAAAATGTTTAAACAAAAATCCCTTGGGGTTGGGATTGTTGGACGGGACTTCAATTGATGAATAAGGAAGTGCCCACCTGGTGACATTTTACCAGCTCTTGTTTATTGATTGGAGGCCCTGATGATCCCCATAGCCTTATGGGGGACATCCACAACTAAAGTTATATAACTGTTATTGTAATATGTTCACATTGGTCATCGTGAAAAGAAATAACACAAAAGGTTTTTTATTTAAAAATGCCTATACAAAGGTTTTCATAGGATTATGACAAATGACTGTGGTTAACCTCATGGTGTATTCACACACTCATGCCTCCAGATGCACAGGTCTTTGAAGATATAAAAACAGGTTGTTTATGGTGACAAACTTCTGTTTCAGATTCAGACCTCTGCCTCTAACAAATGCTTACGAGACGTACCTCCTACTAAAGGTCAACAAGTTAGGTAAAGGCTTTTATGTGTTAGATAGAGATGACTGGTCAGAAAGGGGATATCTTCTGTTTAAAAAAATGCAAATTCAAGTATGTTAAAAAAAGTCATTATGATTCTCATGTTATAACATCAGGTATGGTTTTGATTTCTAATTTTCTATATAAAATATAATTGTTAACATCTTACAGGTATTCAAATGTTAAAACATCCATGGATGTTAAAAATAATGGTTATATTTTATGTTCTAAGCTGTTTGATATTTAGATAAGATGATAATGCCTCTCACTACATTGTACTGTTATCAGTCTTTTCTTCTGGATGTTCAACAACTGAGGTTTGGAGACCAACAATCAGAGAGGCAGATGGGCTAAGAGGACAGCCAGTATTTTGGCCCTGGCCCTTCAAGGTCAATGAGAACTCAGGACATAAGGGAACCTCTGCTGCGCCATCCTATACTCAGTGAGTCCCTCTTGTGACCAAGAAGATTGTGAGACCACTGAGGAAAGTGATCATCAGTGTGTGGTGTGCCTAAGGAGAGTCACCCGGAACAAAAGTCTCCCAAGCTTTCGCAGAAATCAACTTGGTCAAGCAATGGCCGTGACTCACCCGAGTGGCTGACAGTGACAGAAGAACTAACAGCTGCTGTAGCTGGTTTCCGGGTTCCTGAGGAGACCTAACTGATGTTGATAGATAACAAAAATTGATTGTGTTTAAAACAGGTCTCACCTCAACTTGGTCTTGAATACTAGAGGTGTATAAAACAATGCTAAAGTAGTATGTTATAAAGGAAACTCAAATCACTAATACCTTTCTGCACTTGCCAGCTGCACTGGTGGCTGACTCCTATAACAGATTAATGGCCTGCACAGGGCTTCAATTGCAGAATGCAGAGACTTAAAATCTTTGGACTGCACTTAAAATAAAAGCATCTACAGAGCTCTCCAACACAGCTCCTCCAGCTTCAACTGACCACTAATTCTGTGCAACAGCAAAACAAAAAAGAGGGAGATGTAGGGAGCCGTTAAAGCTGGAGATTGACCACATGTGTGGGGTCAAAGCAAGGACAGCCCAGAAAAAACAGAGAGACCATAACAATAAGTTGTTCCAGCCCCAAGAAGGCAAGGGGCCCAGGCCTGCTAGGCAAAGGAGTTGCTAGGCAGAGGGCCTGAAATTGACATCATCTTTCCCAGTAGTAAATAAAGGTGCTGCAGTGGTTAGGTAGCTCCTTTCCTTCCATCAGGAGGGTGAGGGCTCCACCTGGCCCCAGCTTTGTCTTTTCTTTATATTTCTCACCCTCTCACCAGTCCTTAACCCCAAGTACCTCAGGAGCTGCACTGGGTTGGGGCAGTGGCCAGCATTTGTCATTGGCTCCTTTGATGCAATGTGGTCCGGGCTGTCCTGGTTCTGGGACACTTGTCCCCTCCTCCTGTGGTGGCCCACGGGCTCCCACCCCACCTCCAACTCCCTACCTCCTCACCACCACCTGACCTCTCCTGCTTCTAGGCCCCAGACCTCTTCCCTGAGCTCCAACCCTTGGACTCGGCTGCTCGGCGGCTCCAGCTCACACAAAGTCCAGAGCTCCAGAGTGGGTTGGGGTCCCCAGGCCCTGTTCTCCCTCATCCTGGGTCCTGGTTCTGTGGAGCCAGCTGCTGGAGCCTCCTAACCAAGGGCTCAGTGATGCGGGGCTTGGTGGGAGGAGAAATCTCCTCCGGGGAAGTTAGTTATGGAAGCTCTGACTTGCAGTCAGTCAGGTGAAGGAGCCCATGCTGGAAAGCCAGAGTCTGCGTTCTGCTCACTGGGGCTACTGTGCTCAGGACTGACTTCTCCAAAGACCTTGCAGCACTGTGGCAGGGTCAGTGGGACACTGGCCACACTGGCAGGAACCCCCAGGCCACAACTGGAAACCTGGGACCCCACCTCCTCCAGTGTACTCTGTTGCTCCCCTGCCCAGATCGCCTGCCCACTGCTCTCCCCATGCTCCACACCCCAATAGTCATCTTCAGGTCCCAATGTCAGTGTCCTCACCTCCAGGCAGCCCTTCAGGAAGCCCTCCACCAGGGTTGTGCTGGACTGGAGTTGACCAGTGAGAAGCATTACAGAGTTCTGGGCTGCAGAGAGAGAAAGTGTCACCATTCCGCAAAGTGTCACTGCTGGCGGGCCGGAAGTGAGCCAATGTGACTCCTGTACCTGGGGAGGACAGAGCTACCTCTGAGGGGCCTAGCTGAGGGGGCTCCCTGGAGCCCTTAGGGACCACCCTGGTCTCATCTGCTCAGGGTCCTGTGGCAAGCCCACCCTCCGGTTCCCGCATGGGTTGGGATCCCAGAGTGCTGTACAAGCTGGTTCCATGCGGCTGTGATGGGCAGGTGGCTCCGTGACACACAGGTTGGTCCTATGAGACTGTGACACGTGGGTCAGTTCCATGTGACTGTTGTGCACAGGTCAGTTCCATGTGACTGTGACAGCACCTGGGACATTCAGCTCTGAAGCAAGAGCTCAGTTGTGGCACGAAATGAGCAGTTCCTGGCCCTGCTGCTCTCAGGCCCATGGTGCAAGTACAGGTGACCCCAGGCTGAGCTCTGAGAAGGAGGAAGGCACGCAGTTCCCTTAGAGGGCACAGCCCTACAGTCCCACAGCTGCCCTTGTGGCAGAGCGGGGATGGAGCCGCAGGTCCACCTGTCAAGGGCAGAGGGCCACTGGCTCGCTTCTGAGTGCTTTTTTTTTTTTCTTTTGCTGCTAGAAACCGGGAATAGAAGAGGTGCCTCCCCAATCCCAGAGCTTGTGTATACCATGTTGGCATTTCTGGGGCTGCCCCAAGTGGGATGCAGCCCCACACCTCCACTTCATCCTTGCCGACACTGCTGAGTTACCTCCTCCACTTCCCGGCTGACAGTTTCTCTCACTGGTGCTTCACAGGTACAGGGCTGGGAACTTCTGTCAAGGTGCTGCTGCGGTCTCTCACTACTAATAGAATTAACACGTGTTGGGGCACAGTGGCGACCAGACGTACCCCACAGGCAGTGACTTTGTATTTATCATCTCTGGGCTTTGCAGTTACCATGGCAACAAACTCCACGCTCAACAGGATGATTGGCATTTTCAACAACTGATGGAATTATTATTTCTGTTCCTGATTTTAAGCCTCAGAACAAAATGTAATCCCATCAGATGTACTCAGAGTGTCGAGTCCTGAAGCAGTACCTTGAAGGATGGGCCACTGTAGCTCTCTGGACCTAGCTGGAGGCTCCCTGCCTGTGCACTGGCCTGTCCTACCATTCTGCAACCCATGCTGGTTGGCGCAGCCAGGTCCACTCGGTCACAGCAGGGCCCTGTTTAGGAAGTGAGCCTTCTCTGTTGCTGTGGTGTGGTCCTGAGCCATCTAGGTGCTCGGGCCTGTCCCACTGGCTCTGTGGCCCCAGCAGGCTGCGGCTTCTGTCTCCTTCACCTGTCCTGGCAAGGCTGAAGGTGGGAGGACCTGTCTTCCCCTCTGATAGCAGGAGAAGCTCGGTGGCAGAGGCTGCTGGCATCTTGAGGGTTTGCACCTGAGTCCGCCCTGCTGTCCGTGAGAAGGGCTTGCAGGGTCCTGGGCCTGTCCAGCCCCTGGGAAGGGGCTTCCTACAGGAGGGATCCTGGGCTGAGGGTGACTGGGGAGGGACTCCAGGTAAAGAATGGCAGACGTGGGGTCAGGAAGGGTGGAGTCTCCAAGAGGAGGGCCATGCAACAGCCAGTGGCTGCGTGGAGCCACCCTCTGCCTCAGTCTTCATGTGGAGTTAGGATCCAGGCGGACAGGAGCCTGCAGCTATCTGGGGAGGGAGAGAGCATTAGCATATTAACTAATTACACCAATTAAAATAAATTAATTAAAAGGCTTAATGGGATTAGTGTGTTGTTGTCTCATTATCTGTGACCCCTGTTGATAATGACAGTGCCTCTGCTATGTGACAGGGCAGTCCTGTCAGCAGATGAGCAGTAGGGTGAGGATTGTGGTCAGTGTTGGGCAGGATGGTGGTCACTGCTGCTCAGGCCTGCCTTGCAGCATCCAGGGGACAGGGTTGAGGGTGGCCAAGGGCTGCTGTGTCTCCCTGGCTGCTCAGGTGCCCAAGGGTGGGCTGGGGGCTGCTGACAGAAATTGGACAGCGTAGGCTCCAAAGTCTGAGTTCCCCAGAGCTCAGGCCAGGTCAGAGGTCAAGCAATGAACCCCTTGGGTGGCACACAGCCCTGAAGCCTTGTCCCCTTGGACCTTTGTTGACAAGCAGCTGCTGGCTGCCAGCTTCCTGACAGTCCCCTTTCATCTTCTTTTCCTGTCGCATCCTTCCTCCCCACTCCTGGAGCTCACCCACACCATCCCAAGACCCAGGCAAGACTCTGGGCGGAACCCACCCCTAAAGGTGCCCAGCAAGCTGCAGCCTGAGCAGCGCAGCTGCCCACCACCTTCTTCCACCTGTGGGTGCCTCTCTTGCCTGGTGCCCGGCCTTCTTCACACTGTACCCAGCAGCTCTGCATCTCTGTCCCATCTCCATGGACATCTCCCTGTCCGTGCTGCAGGGAGCTGCTTGGCAGAGGTTAGGTGGCTCCTGTGTCCTGCGCCAGGCCCAGGGTGGTCAGGGGGCAGGAGTGCCTTTCCTGCCCCTCATGTCCCACTGTAAGCCCAAGTGCGACTCCTCTGTGCAAAGGCCGTGTCACCTGGTTGTGCTGACCAGAGGGTGTCTGCCACCCTGCTGGCCCCAGGAGCTGTGGGGTGGGGCTGGAGGCTCTGGCTCTGGAAGCTCTGTGCGGTGTGCAGCAGCAGATGCTGCACTCTTCCATGAAGATCAGAGATGTGGCAGGGGATGTGACTATAGACCTGGGTGCAGTGCCACTGGCTGTTCCCTGGCTGTGTCCATCACACCTTCCTCTGAGAGCCACGGGAGTGTGTGGCTCTGTGGTGTCCTCAGTGGCACTTACACACAGAGCAGATCCCAGGTCCTTTGCAGTCCCTTCCAGCAGGTGCACGGTGGCAGCAGTGGTGGCCATTTCAGGCCCCATATGCAGCATCCTTAGACCTGGGATGGGGTTGGCCAATCTGGTCAGGGCTTCAGGCCCAGGAGAGCCCCAGTCTATTACTGCTAGCCTCAGGGCCAGTCTATGGCACCATCACCCACAGCATGGTCAGATGGCACCGTCACCCACAGCATGGCCTTGGTCCCTCTCCTGGGCGGCCACAGGAGGAGGCCGAGCCATGGAGTGGCTCTGACCCTCCGTTCTGCAGTGTGAGCTCCAAGGATTGCTGTGTGTGCCCAGCACGGTGCCCAGGAGCCTGCAGGCCACTGTGCAGAGGGTCTGGTTTGATTGGGAGGCACAAGGGTCTGTGAGACACAGGGAGGAGGAGCCAGGCTGGGCCTGTCAATACCTGGACGTGTGGGGCTGGGCCCAGGACCTTGCACCTGGGCCCAGAGCTTCCCAAGGAGAGGAAGGGAAGCAGTTGCTCCCAGCTCAGATCCCCACTGGGAAGTGTACACGGGGGCTGCTGGCATTCTATGGGTCAGGGAGAGCTGGGTGGTGTCCCCAGGCCGGGACAGGAAGTGATGACCTTTAGGTGAGCACAGAGCCGTGCCCAGCAGTGGCTGTGGCAGATGTGACGGGGTGTCTGTGGGCACAGTGCATTGCAAAGGGCTCAGGAGAGGCAGAGCACAGTGTAGAGGGCGGCCTGAGTCACCTGTGGTCAGTGCCAACTGATACACAAGGGAAGGGACAACAGGGAAGGGACAGCAGGCCTGCAGGTCATGTGTGTGAGTGCAACACCGGTATGGTCTCTGGCCATGCACAGATGCTGTACCTGCCCACGGGACTTTGCGTTGCTGGTCTAGAGATGAGATTCTGGCCATGGCCATGGAGGCCTTCCAGACATGGAGACCTGGAGCAGGACGACGGTCCCAGATGAGGTCCAGAGGCGGGGGCAGTATGGCCCAGTGGTTATGGCCTCCCTACCCAGTGTCCAATCCCGACTATTTCATTTGAAGTGTGTACAAAGGACATCTGCTTCCAGGAAGATGACTAAGCATGGATTCCCCTTGAGGCACAGTAGAAAGCCCAGGATGTGAAATGTAAGACACGGGCTCTGAAAGCTAAGGAGAGGAAGGTTTCTGTTCATGGACGAGACTTCTGGCTCCCTGGGAAAGTCCAGTCCTCCAGCTGATGAGGTTCCGGAAGGAAGGCACTCGCCCTTCCCAGGTCTGAAAAAGGACAGGACAGCCCGGCAAGCCAGACCTGTCCCAGGCTGCGGTCCCTCTGTGTCCTGTTAGAACTGGGCTGCTCTGCAGGAGGTGATGGTGGCCAGTAGGGTGGCTCTCTGTGTTTCTGGCCACCCCTCTGTCCTTTACCACCTGTGGGATCAGCCACAGGGCGAGATGCCCCAGGAGTGGGGACCCTGATGTGGGCTGCATCTCCTCATAAGCATCTGACTGAGGGCTGCATGGAGCTGGGTGATGGCTCTCAACCACAAGCACCTGAGAAAGGAAACAAATGCTGCCCACCTGTGGAAGGTCTTCCATGACACTGGTCCCTACCCTGTGCCCAAAGGGTGGGGCCGCTGCCCTGAGCAGGGTTTGGGAGATGGGCTGGGACCCCAAGCTCCATGAGGGTCCCGTGTGGATGGGAGGCTCTCTGCTCACCACAGGGATGTCAGCATTATGTGACATTAAGGCTACAGCTTTGCAAGATCCAAGAAAATAGAACAGAGATCACAGAGTTTCTGTTTTACTTTTTAAAGCTGCATTTCATTTATCTCCAAGTAAAAAAACTTAACAGTGTGCACCCTCAGGGAAGCAGCTCATTTTCTTCAGCCTCAGCCTATCTGTCTGTGAAATGGGCAACAGTATAAAAGGGTCCCTGGGTATAAAATGGAAGGCCACGGAGTGTTGTGGGCAGTGATGAAACAGACAGGATGGTGGCAGACATTGATCCAAGGCAACTGCTATTCCTGTTACAGCAGAAAATCCCCCCAGCCAGTCCGTTAGTCGCCCAGGTAGCAGTTCCTGTTGCAGCTCTGGTTGCTTCTGTGTCTTGGAAACAGCTGGTCACTGTGATGCATACTGTAAGAACCAATCAATGATAGCCAAACACTCTGCCTCGGTACCCCCTCCTCTTTGCAACCCCATAAAAATCTCAGACCTGAGCCTTTGAAGACTGACATTTGGAGGAACAATTGATTGCTAGTCAGTGCCACGTTCGATGTTAAATAAATCTGCCTCCAAATCCTAAGTGTCATTTCGATGTTTCTGTTTACTGTTGACTGAGTGAAGATTTCTGCTCACACCTGCGACCACTGAGCTCAGGGTCCTCCCTCTGTCCCTTCATGCCAGGTGGTGGGCACTCCAAGATGGCTAGCAGAGGAGACACTCAAGGTTTCCTGGGGCAGAGCTGGTACCTGCCCAGGACTCGAGCCTGGCCATCTTCCCTGCCAGGCCAGCTCAGTGGCAGCAACACTCGCCACATGAATGCACATCGGCTTCTCCAGGGGCAGCTGTTCTGGCTGCTGTCATTCTGTTCTCTCTGGAGAGCACTGGCTGTGTTGCCAGAGTCCACACCAGGACAGGGCTGCCTAGAGCTAGCTGGGCCTAGAGCCTGTGACACAGCAGGACAAGGTGACACCAGGGGCTTTCTAGAGCATGTTGGAGAGGCAGAGCCACCAGCCTTCGGGCCGGCGTGGGCCACCATCTTCCTCCCCAAAGTCCAGGCTGGGCTTTGGGGTGCTCTGGGGACAGACCAAGTGAGCACGTCACTCTGCTGCCATAATGCAGCAGGCACCCAGCATCATCCACTCTCTACACTGGTGGCCAATGAGGGTGAACCCTCGCTTTGGGGTACACAGAACTGGGACCTAGAATTGCGGATTGTTCCGTGAGGAGAAGCCTTCTTCTAGACCTGGAGTGGGGCTCTGTGGCTGGGGCCAGCTGGAGCTCCCCGGATCAGGCTGGCACAACCCTATGGTGCTGCTAGGAAGGGAGACCTGAGAACGACAACAACAGGAGGGCAGCCGAGGTGGACCCTCGGCACTGGAGCTGGTCATCAGCTGAGCGGTACGGATTTTGGGGCCTCACAGACAGCCCTGTGCCAAGCGCCTGTGTCCAGTGCTCAGAGTCACTCTCAGAACAAGTGCCTCAGCCCCATGATAAGCCCCTCTTTGTGCTGAACAGGGTCCACCATGGCCCTGGGGTCCTTGGAGCCGTTGGGTCCTCTTGTCCCCTGCAGGGAGGAGCAGCCATCGCTGACCTCGTGGAGTGGGGTACAGAGGACAGGGCGGTGTGGTCTCAGCCATGGGGACAGTCATGCTGCTCCCATGAGTTGGGTATCACTATGCACTTTATCTTGTTTATCATTATTTTTGCCAACATCAGATTTATTAATTTATTATGTAAGCCTTTATCAATCTTACTATAAACATAGATTAGCAGTAGACTGAGTCCAAAAGCATACAGAAACACAAAACAGTTACACTAAACCGAGGGACGTTCCAGGTGCACTGGCCATGCTGGTTTACAATGCCTTTTCCCATCATCTTTCATTTTGCACTATATTTGTACTTGTGCTGTGTAAGCCTGTGCACTTCGTTTATTTCACTCAGCGGGAAGGTCATGGTGCCTCCGTTTTCCTCCAGACGACCTGAGTTGATCCCTCATGGCAGAGCAGGGCTCCCCTGAGTGCAGATCCCACACCTGTGTCTGTTCTGTGGGGACCAAAGCCACAGGTTCAGTTCTCTTCTCCTCTGGGGTCCAGTCTCACCCTGGGCCATGGCTCTGAGTGCCCAAGGCCTTCCTTGGTCCTCTTACCATTGGCAGCAGGGGGAAATGAGTCAGACAACCCACGGCTTGGGTGCTGTCCTCAGCCGCCCCCTGGGTGGGCATGGGCCCAGAGGAGAGCAGAGGAGAGGAGCCGAGCTCCTCTAGCTCGCGTGGTTCAGGGCCATCTCCGGACTCCTTGCCCCTCACAGGAGCTGATGTGCCCAAGAGGGCGCGGGTACCCCAAGCACACGCGCAGCGTTGGCCCAGCCTTGCCCGGGATCCACGTGCTGTCTGTGCTGCTCTTGTCTCTGCCTGGAAGTCATAGTATCATTGTCATCAGTGATGCGAATGACAGCTCAGCATGGAGCAGGGTGTGGGGACCTGGTGTGACTCCCATGGTCCCTCACAGCCAGTGAGTGTCTCAGGGCCCTTGGTTTCCTGGTGACCTCCTGTGGTGACAGGAAGTGGGTCTGGGATGCGAGCCGGTGTGGTACTTCTTCCCAGGCAGCACCTGATGGTTACTGAGCCTCACTGATGATGGTCAGGTGGCCTCTGCACTGCCCTCCAGACATAGGGTAGGTGTTGGTCTGTTACATTTCTCGGTGCTGACCGAGAGCTATGAGCAAGGACTAGATGCAGGAGTGGAGCCATCTCAGACCCCCAGAGCTGTCTCCAGGGCCTCTGGCCCTCTTTACAGACAGGCAGGGACACTGAGGCCCAGCAGGCAGACATGAAGGGTGGGGCTGGGGCATTAGGTCGGGAGGACAGCAGTCTTGGTTGTCCCATGTCCCTAAGCTCTGTGGACGTACAGGTTGCAGTGGTGCAGGGGGTGGGTGCAGGGCTCTGTTCCTGCACAGGCAGTGTCCACTGCATGGGGACGTTTGCTCCCCATGCCACTGGGCTGTGTCCACTGAGATCCTCTGTGCTGGGCCCACATGAAGCTTGCAGGGCAGCATGGGGTAAAGACACTCTGCATCTGGTTCTAGTCCTGCTGGGCCTCGTGTGTATGTCTGCAGATGTCTGCTCCTTTCCCCAGTGACAGTCATTGCAGAAGAGGTTGTCTGTGCACCACCAGTTGAGGACGCGGTGGACAAATGTGTGGGCTGGGCCGTGGGTCTTGAGTCCTTCCTGGAGCCCCAGCCGCATCACGATGGGGCCTTTCTGCCAGTGCTGTGCCCAGGCAGGTGTTACAATCCTGCAGTCATAAAGTGGGAGCAGGGAGAATTTACAGCCAGCTGTAAAGCCATTTCGTGGGTTCAGGCAGAGGTGAGCCGGGGTTCAGAAGTTCAGGCCTGCAGCCCTTCCTGGGTGGGGTGGCCCTTGGGTGCTGCTGCCATTTGGCACCCTGCCTACAGGTTCCTTGGTTGCACAAGGGTGGCCACTGGGCCCCTGTGGGCGCTGGGCTGGGTGCTCTGCCTCCTCCAGTTCCTCGATGCCACCTTGGGAGGACACCTTTCAGCCCCTTGTGGGCACAGGTGGGCAGCTGAGTGTGGTAAAGAATCTGCTGAGCTCAGCTATGTGGAGACCAGCACTCCACTTCTGGCCTTCCTCTGGCTGGGTGGCCTCAGGCAGGCTGCCCTCTCCAGGCCGCTTCCTCTCTGTTCTGGGACAGGACGGCACAGCCGGTCCTGAGCGCAGTCTGTTCTGGTCTTCCTGTGCCTCCTGTGTCTTCTACCTCTCTGTGGTCTTGGGCTCAGAGATGGGACCTGATGGGGCCATGGATGGTCCTCACATTAGTGCTCCAAAAGCAGCTTTGGCCTCAGGAGCTCAAGGAGCAGACTTCCAGGTCCAGTGCAGGCTGCTCTCGCTTGGTGGTGCCAGGCTAGCTGCTTATGCTCAGTCCCAGATGGCTCCTCAGCAGGCAGATTTCAGCGCCAGTTACCTGGCACTGTACCTGTCTGAGTGCGCCCGACGAGGCCTGAGCAGTGGGTATTTTTGTCGCATCTCCTGTGGCAGCTAACTCAGGAGGAGGTGCCTGTCAAGCCCCAGTCTCACAGGACAGAACTGAGTTTGGTGGGGTCAAACAGGTGGCTAGTCCCAGGGACCATGCGTCATCACACTCCCACACAGCCCTGAGATCAAGGGGTCCTGCTCTGTGCTCCTGGCCGGCTGGGTATGGCTCTGGGCTTGGGCACCACCCCAGGTGGCAAGGTGGTGGTGAGTGGAGCCTAGGTGTTGGCAGCTCCCAGAGTCCCAGACATCTCCTATTCCACAAGTCCAGGCTGAGGCTAAGGCTGAGGGCACCACACAGCCAGAGCTGCAACTGCCGGGCAGGTCAGGTACCTGCTGAGCCCAGTGTGGCAGCCCGAGTCCTCCTCTGGAGCTCCTGACTTTCCCTTTGCTGGGGCCACGGAAATGGCCCACTATTGGCACAAAAACAGGATGGGGCTCAGGGCCATGATGACGGGGTCATCTGTGGACCAGGCTGGGAGCCGGATGGACAGGGCTCATGGGGACCAGGCTTGGGGCAGGTGGAGGAGCAGGGAGCGGCTGTGTGGTAGGTGCAAGCCTGCTGACCTGGGCACCTCTGTCCCCTCTGCTACCCGAAAGTATTTAATTCGGCAAGTGATCGTCAGTGTGCCCCTCTGTCCTCAGAGATCTGATTGTCCCTTAGCAGGGGTCCTGGACCCTGGTCAGCACGGGAGGCTGGGTGTCCTCATTCTGAGGCTCCAAAGTTGGAGCCGGTGGGGGCACTGGCAGTGGGGGTCACACAGACCCCAGGCCCCTGGGCAAGTGGTGGGGGAGTCTCCGGCCCCTGCCTAAGTGATCACCTTCTCCCGGCCTTGGCCTTCCTCCTGGAGGCTTGAGAGCTTGAGTTTGCACAGAAAGGTTCTTAGCACAGTCAGCATCCAGCGCTGTTCGGTCAGTGGTAGCAGACTTTGTTGCTCTAAGAGTGAACGGTGAGGAAGGGCTTGGTGTGGAGCCCACTTGTCCAGGAGGTAATGTGTATCTTGTGGTGGGAGGTAGTCAAGCCAGGTCGGAGGGCACCGATGGAGGCAGTACTGACTCATGCCAAGTGGACAAATCTTCACAGAGGCCCCCAACTCATCTAGCTGGAGCAGTCAGCCCCGCAGGGTGTCCCTGATGTAGATGCCCTGTTTATCTGAGAAAGTCACCACAGTTCAGCAAACCTAAGCACACCTGAGGAGTGGGCTGCGTTCCCCAGCAGAGCATGGCCCGGATGTGGTCGGCACCATGGTGCTCCTGGAGTGAGCTTCTGAGCTATCGGACATCCAGCCTCGTGCCTGCCTCCCGAGACCACTAGTGTTGGTAACCGGCTCCTGGTGACATCCACACCCTGGCAGCAGTGAGGGACTGTGAGCTCCTCTCCAGCACCATTTCCCTGAGAGCTCTCATGCATAGGGCCTGATAGAGGGGCCACTGGGACTCGCCTAGGGTTTTGGGTCCCAAAGCCTGGGACACGCCAGCCTCCTCCACAGGGTGCTGCGGGAGCCACAGGACTGCAAAGGCTCAGAGGTGAGTGTGTCACGCTGCTTTTGTCCCCGGGCTGGGTGGAGCTCAGCGAGTCATGGGTGCTCATTGGGGCTGCTGAGGGAACCATCCCATGGACATCTGGAAGTCACACTGGACTTTGCTTTAGGGATAGATACGCAGCTTCAGCGATGACACGCTGGATAAGGAAACAACCTCGTCCTGGGCAGTTGCATCATGGACGGAGAGTGGGGAGCTGAGTCCTGGACACCTCCAGGCCAGCCATGCCTGCCTTCCCTCCCGAGCGCCCAGCAGCTAGCTCCCAGGCCGTGTGTCTGTTTGTCTGTGGCCCTCTCCCATCCCCTTCAGAAACCTTCTCCAGACCCTGAAGCAGCAGCTGGCCTCACCCTTTCTCAACTCCTCCCCAGCTTTGCCATCCTTCCTGCAGAGGCCTAGCCCTGGGTGTGTCTAACCTGCCCTGGCCTCCGAGGTCTTACATGACACTAAGTCCGAGAGCAGGCTAAGGGTGCTGGGAATCTCTGTGTGTTTCTTGCAGTTGCATAGAATATACAATTATCTAAAAGCAAAAATTATGACAAAAAGCATCATGTATTCCAGGATTATTACTTCACATGGCTGGAATTAGAGTGTTCGGGGAGCTTTGGGGCTGAACTGAAGAGGTCTTAGGGGGTGGTCCAGGCCTTCTGCCTGAATGTCCTATTCAGCTGAGGGTCAAAGCCATTCAGAGCCTGCCCCAAGCCCTGAATGAGGGGCTTGACCTCTGTCTCCCCACTCTGGCAACTGAGGCTGAGCAATGAGTCCATGTTCTGCCAAGGATGTGGTCCCGTCCAGGGAGGGAAGCATGTGTTGGGCTTTTCAGGATCCACTCTTGGCCTTGCTCTGGAGATCCTGCGCCTCTCCCACTGTGGGACTGGGAGGCCCCCAGAGGACCGCAGAGTGGGTGTTGTCCTGGCTCTGCGAGCTAGGTGGCTAAGAATACTGCTGGGGACGTGTGGCTCCTGAGGACTGCACCGCCATAAGCCAGGGGGCTTCCTTCCTCTGCACAGGGTGCTTGTGGGGAAGGTGGGATGGGGTGCGGGTGCACCCTGAAGGTGGAAGGGCTCTGTGGTCTCCCTTTTCATGCCAGGAGGGCTCATGTTTCTGACCCATGATGTCTCTGGCCGTTTGGTGAAACCCTGAGCCCTTTTTCTAAACAATGTTTTCTAAACTGATGAAATCAACAAGGCCGTGAAGGAGACCAGTGAGGTTGAACTATGAAGCATTAGTGATGCTGGAAACATGTGCTTTCATGTGCACACCCAACTCACCCTGAGGGATCACCGCAGGGTGGAGCGGGTGCTGGGCACAGTCCCAGGCTCTCCACGCGTCCATGTGCCTATCACCTGCATCCTTGACAGGGCATCGCAGAGGAGCTCATGGGACCCAGGCATCTGCATCCAAGCTGCTAATGAGGAAATGGCAGGACCATGGCTGAGGAAGCCTGCAGCGCCACGCAGTGTCCCATGGAAGTCAGCGAGGAGGTCTAAGGAAGCCCCTGGCCACCCAGTCTCCCTGCTGAATCCTCTCATGGTTTGCACAGGGTGAAATGGGTGTTTTGAAATACTGATAATATCCTTCCAGCAGAGAAGGGAAAAGTCCTTGTTTCCTCTGTTATGGCATAGTGAAGGTGTGCACCAGCTGTCTAGTTCTCATGTTAAGGCTAAGGGCTGTTAAACCCCAGCACATTAAATCCCAGGCCTAGTAACCATCCTGTAGGGAGATGGGGTCTTCAAAGTTAGAAACTTTGGTTGTGGCCCTGGGAGCCAGCATGGATAAGAGAAGGGGAAGCTCTGCTGTGGGCATAGACTTCTCCTTGACCTCATTTTCACAATCTGTACAGAGGCATTAAAGCCCAGCCATGCAGTGCTGTGATAAGGATGGAAGGGCTAGAATTTGAGCAGGTACCAGTCTTTGGGGTACTATCTGCTCTCTGTAACCCAGCTAACTATACATAGTGCTTGGCATGGGTTTTAGTTACTTTCTTGTTGTGGGGACAAAATATATGACACCAACAATTAAAGAAGGAAAGATTTGTTTTAGATCACAGTTTGAAGTGGGTTTGGTCCACAGTTGGCTGGCTCCAGGGGAGAGTGGCATGGGAGAGCGGTATTGCAGAGGAGAAACAGCCCACGGCAAGGCAGGCAGGAAACAGCAAGCCTTCCCTTTATCTTCCATCCAGGCCACAAACTCATCGATGGGTGACACTAACACCCAGGGCCAGTTTTATCTCTTCAGTAAATTGATCACTGATACCCAGAACTACTTTAAATGCATTAGTGAACCAGTCCAGCACCACACACCCATGACCCAGCACACTTGTGTCACACACCTGTGTCACACACTTATGACCCAGTACCACACACCTGTGTCACACACCTATGACCCAGAGTAACACACCTGTGACTCAGTGTCACACACCTGTGACCCAGCACACCTGCATTACATACCTGTGACCCAGAGTTACACACATGTGACCCAGCACCACACACCTGTGATCCACCACACCTGTGTCACACACCTGTGACCCAGAGTAACACACCTGTGACTCAATGTCACATACCTGTGATCCAGCACCGCACACCCGTGATACAGTCACTTCCAAAAGCCCCACCGATGAGTGTGTGAGGCTCTGGGGACACCCAGAGGGAACCCGTGACAGGGTGTTCTTCTCTAAGGTGGGATCCCCTCCTTGTAGGCACACAGCACAGCATGCTGATGGCTGCTTGCTGAGAACCCATGGGGACAGGTGGGTGCTCCAGACAGAGGAGTGAGGGACTCGGGATATAGGAATACTTTACCTACCTCTCCTGGCCCATATCTGTCCCAGCACAGAGGCCACCATGCAAGTGCACCATCCATGAGCACTAGCAGTGTCAGTGACTGTCCCTTGGTTCCCCATGGATGCCTGGGGACATGCAGAGCATGTCCCTCCCATGGCCCTCAGGAGGACCCAGTGGCGACAGAGTGACCTATGGTGCCACATGCGTGCTCACCAGGTAAAGGACAAGTCTGTCAAGGGAGAAGAGCTCTAATAAACTCATTAAGAAAAAAATTAAATAACAATAGCCTCAAGAAAGAAAAATACCTAGAAATTAACCTAACCAAGGTAATGGAAGACCTCTACAGTGGAAACTGCAGTACTCTGAAAAAGGAGATGGAAGAGGACATCAAAAACGGAAGTAGGGCTGGGGATGTAGCTCAGCTGCACAAGCACCTGTTTGGCAAGCGCAAGGTCCTGAGTTTGATTCCTGATACCCAAAACAGAGCAAAAGATAAAAACAAAAACAAAAATAGAAAGATACCTCCTGTTCTTGGACACACAGAACTAAATACTGTCAAAATGACCATACTTTCAAAACGGAAACACAGATTTAACATAATCCCTGTCAAAATACCAACAGTGTTTCTCATAGATCTAGAAAAAGTAATCCTAAAATTCATATGGAACCGTAAGAGAATCAGAATAGCAAAAGCAATCCTGGGCAACAAGAGCAAAGCAGGAGGCACCGCAATCCTGATTTCAAGTTATATTACAAACCTTTAGTGGTGAAAACAGAATGGCAGCGGCACAGAGCAACCTGAGGATCAGTGCTGCCACCCCAGGGGCAAGCAGCTGTGGGATCTATGGCAAAGGGTGGGAGACACACACTGGAGGAAAGACAGCCTCTTTCCCAAAGGGGACTGGGAAAATTGGAAATCTACGTGTAGAAGATTGAGATGAGACCCATATATCTCTCCATGGGTCTAGTTTGATTTTTAAACTAAAATAAAAATGGATCAAAGATCTAACTGTGAAAACCCAAGCAGTCTGCTGGAAAAGAAAATAAGTATAACTCTTTGTTATGGTTGATACACTGTGAGAAGTTTAACTAGGAGATTCAGCAGAGAGCCAGGATTCTTTGTAAATATCTCCATGCTGTGCAAGAGGAGAGCCTGGAGGTGGAGCGCTGCACCTGCCTTGAGTAGGGGGTGGCCTGTGTATAATATAAGAGAGGAAAAGAGGCTTGTTCTCCCCATTTTTGCTCTGACTGCTTTTGCTGGCTGCCTTGAAGTGTTTCCCCGTACCATGCCATCCTGCCTTGGTGAACTGAAACCAGCCGATTGTGGACTGAAACCTCCACAAACAGTGAGCTAAATAAACCTTTCCTCCCTTTATTTTGGGTGTCAAGTGTTTTGCCCCTGCAGGAAGAGAAAAGTAACCAAGACATTGTTTCATAGACAAGGGCTTTCTGAACAGAACCTCAATGTCCTAAGAAATAATACTGAGAAGCAACAAATGGGGTATTATAATAAACTTCTGTACAGAAAGGAAACAACCAACAGAGTGAAGAGACAGACTGCAGAATGAGAAAAATATTTTGCCAGTAATTCCTCAGAGGACTAACATCTAGAATACATAAAGAGCTAAAAAAAATTCCCCAAATAAAATATCCAAGAAAAATGAGCAAGTGAAGTGAACAGACACTTCTCAGAAGCATGGATAGCCAATGAACACAGGAAAAAATGTTCAGTATCACTGGCCTTAGAGAAATTAAAATTAAAACTATAATGAGATATCTTACTCCAGAAAGAACAAAATCAAATAACAACAAATCTTGGCGAGGCTGTGGGGAGAAGAAGCCCTTCTCCACTGTTGGTGGGACTTGAAACTAGTACAAACACTGTGGGAATCAGTATGGAGATTCCTCAAAAAACTGAAGCTAGAAATTCCATTTGATCCAGCTGCTGTCTTTCTAGGTATCTTCCCCCAAAAGCTAAAGGCATCGTTTGCAGCAGTCCCTGCATGTCTGTAACATATCCATGTCTGTAACAGCCCAGTTCATATCAGATCAGTCTTGGAAGCAGCCAAAATGCCCATCAGCAGATGAGTGGGTAAAGACAATGTGGCACTTATGCACAGTGTAGCACCACTCTGCCATGGGTAACCTTGGGTCATTCATAGGTAAGTGGGTGCAGTTTGTTGGTGAAATAAACCAGACTCACAAGTATCCTAGTTTCTCCTCTATGAGAAACTCTTTCTGTTTCTTTCTCTTCCGGATTATGGAGATCTTTCTCAAATGGATGGGCAAACAAGAGATAGAAGGAGAACAGGGGACGGGAAAGCGATGAAAAAACCAGGAACCAAAGGGGAATGATGATGAAAACAGAGCTTCTGCACATGAGAGGGGACCTAGGGCTGGAAGCAGCAGAGTGGGGGATGAGGAGAGGGGCAGTCAGCACTCAGTGTGCACCAGTGCCTGGTGACAAATGCGGGGAGCACATGTTCACAAAGAAAAAGGGAGAAGGACCGAGGGTCGCACCCGGCTGCAGCTGCGAGCTGGGAGCTGCTCAGTGGTTTCCAGGTCTCAGCCTAGTCCCAGCTCCAGGACCTGGGCTCCGAGGGCCTGGCCCATGGCCTCCCTTGGCTTCCTGTCTGCGCCTCTCCCTCCCACTGGGACGCAGGCCCAGGGACAGGGAGCTTCTGCCATTGCCCTCATCGTTTCTCTGCCCGGACAGTGCTCTGGGCGGTGCAGAGCCCTGTGAGCCCTCCGGTCCTAGGGGCCTTCTCTCTCACCCTCTGTTCTGCCCTCTGCCAGGAGCTACGAAAGAAAACTCTCTTCTTTAGGGAGTGGTTCTGAGCTCCTGGCATCCACAGAAGCTCCCTGCCAGAGTCCTGGAGGTGAGTGTCAGCTCCTTTTCAGCTGGTGACCGAACTGTCCACTGCTTCTCTTTGTCCCTTCCTTTATGGCATCCCAGAAAGACATGAAAAGGGGCTGCCACTCTTCTTTCAAAGTTCCCCCATGTGGCTAGCTACCCTATGCTGGGGACAGTCCCTGCCCTGGCCAGGGCCATGTGGTGCTAGAACGGTGACCCTCCTGCCCCAGCCTACACCCTAGGTGAGGTGACAAGGAGCTTGTCAGACCCATTCCCGAGCCCCAGGTTTCTATGGGTGGATTCCTTGAGGGCAGAGAGCTCAGGGGTCCCCATAGGAATCTCATTTCTGTTCTGCAGACCTTGGGGGTCCCGGGGCAAGGGACATTGAGGCTCTGCCTCCCATGGGGCCTCAGCTCACGGTCTGCCCAGCAGTACTGCCTGTCCGTGTCTCTCCAAGTCTTTGGCCTGTGCTGTCTGACAGTGGCAGCTCTGTGGAAACAGGACCCTGCTCGCCTGCCATGACCACCCAGGGTCTGCAGGACTGCTGTGCAGGGGCAGGCTGTGGGCTTCTGGATGCCTCCAGGTCAGCAGTCATCTCTTTCTGTCTTCTTTGTCTTCTCCCTACCCCGTCCATTTATGACCCCCTTCAAATAACATCTTGGGATTCTGGGGTGATAAGGACCAGGGGACCTGTTAGAAGTCATAAATGACTCCAATTGGTTGGTGTTCTAATTGCCACGAAATGACTTTACGACCTCCAGGTGATAAGAGGGCTGTAATTTCCCTGCAGCAAGGCCCCACCCAGGTCACACAGCGGTCAGGGCCCTGGTGCCCAGCAGAGCAGAGCGCTCACCAGAGGAGGGCAGAGGCCTCTTCTCCAAGCTGTGACCCAGTCCCTGCCTCCCTGTCACCCTGGCCACGTCACCTGGCGACTTCTTGTTGACCGCCGCAGGCCCTGCCCCTCCAGCCTTGGCACCCCTCTGTCCTGCTGGTTGATGCCAGAGGGGCTGACAATGCCAGTAGTGGGCTGGGGGATGAGTGGACAGGAACCTTGGCACAGTGTGGGACCCAGTGGTTGGCTATGTGCTACAGCCAGACACCAAACTAGACCGAACAGTGCAGGACAGGTGGGTGGCCATGCACCACACTGTGCACACAGACATGCTGCATGAGAGTCTGCGTGCGTCACAGGTGATACATAATGTTTACATATTAACTCATGTAGCAGGCACAGAGGTGCATGCCTGTGACCTTGGTACTGGGAGGCTGAGGCAGGAGGATTGCAGCCAGGGCAGCTAAGCAGGTTGGTGAGACCCAGGCTCAGAATGAGAAATAAACAGATGGGCTGCAGCTTTGCTCAGTGTGAAGCCTGGGTTCAGTCCCAAAGGTGTGGTTAGCAGCTCAGCAGCAGATGAACCTGGGTTTGGATTGGTGCCTGATTTAGTTTTGGGTGTGACATGGCCCGGCTCTTGTGGTGCTGGCATTGCAGGGGGGTATGAGAATCAAAGTGGGCTTTCGTCCTGGTGAGATGCACATTCTGGGTGAAAAGGAAGAGTTACTGTGAAAGACGATGCTTACCAGATGGCTCCGATGGCCCTGGGCTTCCTGCACCCACTCCAGGGCCTGCATCTCAAGAGGCAGGTGGAAGGATGCCCGCGCAGGAGGGGACAAAGGCCATAGAGGGATGCAGGGCAGGAGTGCCTCGGGAAGTTCTGCCGCTTGCTGGTTCCCTCACAGGTGACCCCAGCCACCTGCTTCCCGCCCACCTGGTCTCTACCCCACATCTAGCACCTGGGTCCAGGTCCCTGGCTCTCTGCGCCTGGCCCTTCCTATTACCGCATGGCCTGGCTGCTGTGAGCACCTGGGTCCTGGATTTGGTCCTGTTCTTCTCCCTGATCTGCCTGCTTCCCTTCCTCCTTTTCTTTCTTTTATGAAATAAATGATTTCCAGATTATGTTTTTCTTATGGCCATTGGCAGGATTTAACAACTAGCAGCTTTCCTCTGTCCCACTGCTCAGCTCCCTCCTCTGCCCTGTGCTGTGTGTGCTGAATGGTGTGTGTTGTGTGTTGTGTTGTGTATAGTGTGTGTTGGGCATTGTTCATTGTGTGTTGTGTGGTGTATGTCGTTTGCGGTGTGTTGTGTACGTTGTGTGTGTGGTATGTGTGATGTGTTGTGTGGTGTATGTGGTATGTGGTGAGAGCTGTGTGTGGTGTGCAGTATGTTGTGCATTGTGTGTATTGTGTGTTATGTGTTGTGTGGTGAGAGGTGTGTGTATTGTGTGTGTGGTGTGTTTTGTGTGTTTCGTGTTCTGTGTTGTGCATCGTGTGTGTTGTGTTATGTGTTCTCAGTGTTATGTGGTGTATGTGGTTTGTGTGGTGAGTGGTGTGTGTGTTGTGTGCTGTGTGTGTGTGTGTGTGTGTTTGCAGGGGAAGTTCGTCTTTCAGGCCCAGGACTAGCAGGGCCGTTGAACTTCAATGCGCACTGGCCGGTCCATGCCCTCTGCCCCTTGCTCGGCTCTCCGCACCCTCCCGTTGCATCCTTGGCTTCTTCACAGCTTAGCAACACACATGGAAGCCGGCTCCTCCCCTACTGTCCAGCCCCAGCCTCTTGATCCTTGATGAGCAGCCCCATGGTTCTGGTCCTGAGGGAAGGACCTGTGCAGACCACCTGGCCCAGCTACGATGTTGCATTCCTTTCTGTGGTAGCCATGGAGCTGTGGGAGGCTGCATGTCTGGGACCCAGGCGTGTAAGCCGGCTTGCCACCGCAATAGGCCAGTGGTATTCCTGCCAGGCCTGGAGGCTCAGCTTTTCCAGGTGCTGCAGAGTCTGCAGACCGTAACCCATCAGAGGGTGTGTGTGGGCTGCTCAGAAAACGCCATTTGCCAGGCCCTGAGCTGTCCGTGGGGCAAGGCTATCCATCTGTCCATCTGTCCATGGGGTGGGACTGCATGCCCACTGTGCCCAGCCAGTCCTCAGTTCTCTCTGCTCCTGTGGCTACGCAGAGGCAGAAGTGAGGATCCACAGGCTGTGGACGAGAGCTCCTCTCCTCCTTCTGCTGTCCTCAGGGTGCATCTTGGTGCATGTGAGGTTTCTGGGCATTGGGCTGGGCACTGAGGTGGCATGGACAGGGCTGCCAGACCCCAGGCCACTGGAGCCCAGGTGTGGAGCTGACTCTGCTCCCCTCCAGGGCCCTGCAGAGGAGATGCTGCGGGGCAGGTGTGAGGAGTGTGGGAGGTGGACACGGGCTGGCAGGCGGCCTGGGGTGAATGCGTGGGCAGGGACTGCTGCTTCCTCTCTCATGCTCGGCCCACTGGGCACTGTCTGCCTGCTCACACACATGGTCACTGACCCTCGACTGCAGAGCTTCCTCCAGTGTCACCAGGGTTTGCGTCCATGTCGTGTACCCCAGGCACTCTGCCCCCTCCCTGGCCAAACAGTTCTGCTCCTTTGTGTTGGGGAGAAAGAGGCGCCTGACTTGGTGGCTCTGGAAGTAGTACACCACCAAGACCCTGGTAGAGTCCCACCCAGCAACCTCAAGCATCCAGGGAGTTTCAGAGTGCCATGTGGGGTGTGCTGAAGGTCTGCCCAGTGGACTCCCGCATTTGAAGATCCTTCGAGTGCTACTAGGGACCTGATAAGGCCTGCCTAATGACCACCACTCATCTGGGAAACTCCTTGCAGTAATGACAGGCATCCTCAACTCAGGAAGCAACTGAGACCTTGCATTCAGCTTCCACAGGGGAATACAGGAAAATGAGAAAATAAAAGAGCAAAATGCATTCTCAAACCTCCAGTTCATTCCAAACAAACCTAGGAAACATGGACATAGAAGAAAGTATAAGCCACACATCCAAAATTTCTGAAATGATAGCAACTGAAGTAAAAAACAACTCCATGAAGCTGTAAAGGAACTCAGATCAGAAATAATCCCCCAGGGGAAACAAGAAATGATAAACATAATAAAAGAAATACTGAACACATCTAAAGAAGACATACTTTAAAAAACTGAGGAGTACTGCAAAAAGATAGAAACCTTGAATGAACAAAGAAAGCAATAGAATGCATGAAACAGATTCAAGGAGATATCCAGGAAATCAAAAAGTCAATCAAAAGCTGATAAAACTGCTTGAATGAGACTTCCGGGAGAACATGGCGGACAGATAGCAGCAGCTACAGAGGCTCTCTGAAACACCCATCTTAGAATTCAGGAATGGTGCTGAGTAAGGAATCATAAGCAGGAGGAGACATGCCCCGGTGACCCAAGAACGAACTGGACTGAGAGAAACCAACTGGGAATGCAATCCTGGTGCTATAACAGGAACAGATAAAGCCTCTGCATGGAAGCTTGAGCCCGCACCATTGGAAGCCGCAATTTGGGTTTCCTGCCGCCGCTGCTGCGGCTGCATCGGCTTGGCAGGGAGAAAGACGCACGGAAGCTCTGAGAACGGGAATCGGTGAACAGAGTTGAGAGCGGGACGGGCGGGGAGCCGTGCATCCACCTCCGGTGAGTGAGGGAAAACTGGGACTCTGCCACGGTCCAGGAGACTCCAACAGAGGACATTCTGGGACCGGGCAGACTTGCGGGAACAGGGCACTGAAGTGACTTCAGTCATGTATCCCCCTCTCAAGTGGGATTGGTGAGAAGTGCCTAGCCCACGTGACGCTGCTGGCTGAGATCCAGTAGGCTAGCACAGCCCAGGTCCCAGCTCCTGAAGGTAGATTGACCTGGAGTGGCGGGCCCCACATAGGCTGCCTGGTCTGCAACTTCCTGGTGCGCTGCGGTGGGTGGGAACACCTAGCTGCGCAATTCAATCAGACTGTGGCTGACAAGGAAGGAAGCTGGGCCTTCTATATATGCTTGCATATATAAGGAACAAAGAATATGGGAAGAGGCAGCAACAAGAAAGGGTCCTCGGCCCCCAATCCTGAGAAAGAGACAACAGCAGACACAGCACCAATAGACATAAAGCGCTATCTCGAGAGCCTCATAGACAAGTTCAGGAATGAAGTTATTAATGACCTGAAGCTAGACATAAGCAGAATAGTTAGAGAAATGCTAAGCACAACCCAAGAAAAAACAGATGGTAGAATGGAAGAACAGAAAAAGAGGGGAGAATTGTTTAATGGAGAAAATAGAGAAAGCATAGAATACGTGAAGCAGGTTCAAAGAGACTACCAGGAAACTAAAAAGTCTATCGAAAACTGGCATAACAGCTTGAAAGAAACTAAGGACAGATGACCTGAACTGGCAGAGTTGTAATATGGGAGCATGAAATGAAAAACTTCTTAAAAATAACAAAGAAACAAACAGCAATAATACAAAGACTAGAAGATGATAAGAGGGTCTATAACTTAAGAATTAAGAACATAAAAGAAGAAGTAGGGACACAAACAAATGAACTACAAAAGCTACTCACAGAAATAATCCAGGAGAATTTTCCTAATTTAGCAAAAGGTAAAGATACTCAGTTGTATGAAGCATACAGGACCCCAGCCACCTACAACCCAAACAGAGCAACACCCAAGCATATGATAATTAAAATTCCAGAAATCCAATACAAGAACAGAATACTAAAAGCCATCAGAGACAAGAAACAGATCACTTACAAGAGAACACCCATCAGAATTACAGCAGACTTCTCGGCACAAACCATCAAATCACGAAGAGCATGGGGGGAAATAATTCAAGCTTTGAAAGATAATAATCTCCAGCCAAGATTGATATATCCTGCACAACTATCTCTGGAAATTGATGGAAGAACAAGGTGCTTCCAGCATAAATAGGAACTAGGGGAATATGCAACCACCAATTCAACTCTACAGAGAATACTGTAAGATATTCTAAAAAAGAAAAATACGAAAAATCCAGAAGTAGCGGCAGAGAGGCCACAATGAATGGAGCAGAAAACAAAATGAAGAAGACAAACTGACAACTAATGACAGAAAAAGAGCTCAACAGAAATGAGGCAGAGAAGATTGGATGATAGGAACAGCTATATTGGAGAAAATGATGTCATAAGAGGTAATACTGATTTAGTATCATCTTGTTTTGAAGTCTCATCAAGCTTTTGTTCTTCTGTCTCCATTGGTCTAAACAGGTGGTATCTTATTGGATTTTATTATATATGATAGTATAAGCAAAACCTTTTATAGACAAGGAGATTATACAGAAACCATTGTTCATTTTCTGTTAGTTGATTCTAAATATCCTGTAATACTGTCATTCTCTTAAATTGTTTTACATTGTTTTGATATATTTGATGCTACAGTATACGAAGTTATACTCAAAGATTTCAAGGAAAGAGACAATATGGTAACTACTTTTATGTCGGGATAATCTTGTGGTGAAACACTATTTTGCTTAAATGGTTATGTTTTGATCTGCGCTGATTTGCTGTTATGCCCTCTTTTATCTCAATCTCCATTTTATTATTTACTTTTTTTATCCTTTTAATTAAGGGAAAAATAAATTAAAAAATAGCAGGATATATTATAGTGACCCACTTTGACTTTCCATTATCTTGATTTAAAGCCCGTATTGCTCTCACCATCTTGTTTTGACTGATGTTCCTCTATTCTGTTTTGCTTGATAGTATCAGGTTCGAAAGTTTAGGCAACAGCTGTGAAGATGGTGGGATTCATTATGATGCCCATTCTGGTTGACTATTATCTACTTTTGAAGACCTATAATGTCTCCAATGTTTTGGTTTTGTTGGTTTTGTTCTTTACTGTTTTGTTTAAATTTTATTATAACTAATGATATAGGCAATTCTATTAGAGATAGCGGGAGGCATTATGGTAACCATTGTTGATCACCTAGTATTATGCTTTTACATTATCTATTACGTCCATCCTTTTGATTTGACTGACTCTGTTCTGTTATGTCACTTTTGGTTCTACCCTCTTCCAAAAAAGTAATAAGAACTGTGGGAGCAACAAAACCCAAAATGTGTAATTGTTATTGTACAAAAGAGAGGAAAAGAAAGTGCTCTAAATGATATAACTGCATGTATATTTAAGTGTATAAGATAGATAATGATATTACTGAGTTTTATTGGATCATTGAACAGAACTGTTTGCAGTCTCACTGTTGGAATGTCCACTTTATAAGCTTTAATTTTGTAACTTGAACAATTATTTCTAAGATGACAAAATGTAATCCATTAACTAGTGATTTCCTACTGTTTATTTTTTTCTGTAAATCTGTATAACTTGTACCCTTTGTCTGCTTTTTTTTCTTTTTCTCCTTAAATAAAATTAAAAAAAAACTGCTTGAATGAATATGATGATAGACCTTCAGACTTCAAAGACAAGATTGCAGCTAGTGACTAAGAAAGGAAATTTCTTTTTAAAAAACAAGAAATCAGGAAATAATAATTCAACAGCTGCAAGATGATGCAAAGCAAAATAATATAAGATTGATAGGCATAAACAGAAACAAAAATGTGACAACACAAATGATATCAAAAGACTATTTTAGAGAAGTAATAGCCAAAAATTTCCCAAACATGGGAAAGGATACTGATATACAGATAAGTGAAGCACACAGAACTCCATTTAGCCATAAACAAAATAAATCTACACCCAGGCATATAATAATAATCAACATGCCAGAAATTTAACATAAAAATAGAATAGTAAAAGCTGTTAGAGAAAAGAGACACATTACCTACCAAGGAAAGCCCATCAATATCACAGCAGACTTCTCAACATAAACAGTGAAATCAAGAAGAGCATGGAGTGAAGTATTTTAAATCCTAAAGGAAAATGACTTCCAGCACATATGATGTACCCTGCAAAACTGTTCTTCAAAACTGATAGAGAAATAAGATGCTTCCATGACAAAGAACAGTTGAAGAACTTCACGACCACCAAACTAACCCTGCAAAGAATACTGCTCTAAATAGACATAAATATAACTACAGCTTCAAGAACACCAACAGAAAAAAAATCCCACCAACCAAGGCAAACAATTAAACAGAGGTAAAAGATAAAGAACCAACAGCAGAAAGATAACATAACAAAATGAGCCAATATGTATCAGTTATAACTATTAATGTAAATGGCCTCAATTCACCAATTGAAAGAAGCAGACTGGTAGAATGGATCAAGAAACAACATCCAACCATGTGCTGTATATAAGAAATCATCTAACCCAAAAGGAAATTCATAGACTGAAAGTCAAAGGATGGAAAACAATACTTCATGCAACAGGACCCCCCCCCCAAAATAGGGGTAGCCATTCTGTTTGCAGACAATGTGAATTTCAAACCAAGAATAATCAGAAGAGATTAAAAAAGTTCACTACATACTAGAGGAAAACTTTAAGAGGAAGAGATAACAATCCTAAATATATATGCACCATATATGGGAGTACCCAGCTCTGTAAAACAAATCACAGAAATGAAAAATCAAATAAGCAATAATGCAATTATAACAGGAGGCCTTAACACCCCATTGACACAAAGAGACAGATCAACTAGACAGAAAATCAGCAAAGAAATAACAGAACTGAATTGAACTTAGCAAATAGACTTAGTAGATGTGTACAGTGTTCCACCCAACATCAGAATATACTTTCTTCTCAGATTCACATGAGACATTTTCTAAAATAGACCATCTACTAGCCCACAGAACATGCTTAAGTAAATGAAAAAGAATTGAAATTATCCCATGCTTAATCTGATCATAGTGCTATAAAAATAGAAATTAATGACAAAAGAAAATGCAAAAAATCCATAAACCCAGGGAAATTAAATAATACACTACTAAACAATCAATGGTTCACAGAGGAAATTAAAGAAGAAATTAAACAATACCGACAAGCAAATGAAAACACAAATACAACTTACCAGAACCTGTGGAACAGAATGAAAGCAGTCTCAGAGGGTGAATTCCCACATGAAGCAAACAGAATAAACACAAATGAAGAACCTGATGACACACCTCAAACATCTAGAAAAAGAAGAGCAAGTCAAGCCCAAAGCCAAAAGGAGAGAGGAAATTATAAAGACTAGAGCAGAAATTAAAGCAATAGAGACTAAGAAAACAATACAAAGAATTAATGAATCAAAGAGGTGGTTCTTTGAAAGAACAAATAAAATTGATAAGCCAACCTTATTAAAAAAAAGGAAAGAAAAAAACTCAAATTCATGCACTAACGAATGAAAAGGGGAATATCTACAGACCCAGTGGAAATACAGGAGACCTCAACACCTACTTTGAAAACCTCTACTCTTATAGGTTCGATAACACAGAAGAAAAGGACAGAATCCTAGAAACATGAATTCCAAAAGCTGGACCAAGAAGATGTAAGACTGCTGAATAACCCAATTTCAGTTAATGGAATTGAAAATGTAATTAGAACCTTACCAACAAAGAAAAGCCCAGGTCCTGATGGATTCACTGTGGAATTCTACAAGAAATTCAAGGAAGACTTAGTGCCAACACGCCTCAAACTCTTCAGTGAAATTGAAAAGAAAGTGATTCTCCCTAACTCATTACTGGAAGCAAGTATCATTCTAACACCAAAATCAGAGAAAGACCTGACCAAAAAAGAGAACTGCAGGCCAGTCTCCCTAATGAACATAAATGCAAAAATCTTCAATAAAATACTGGCAAACAGAATGCAACAAGTCATCAAGATTATACACCACTACCAAGTGGGATTCTATTGTAATCCCAACTATTGAGTACAGTCATCCAAGAATTGTAACCCCTTTTCCAGTCTTCCTCACAATCCAAAAAGTTATGTTTATAATCCCACTGAGATGTTACAGGAATCCCGGCAAGTTAATTCCAATCTACCACCTAAAATGCAACCCATGGCGAGAGTAAAGACACCAAAATAGATCCCAAGTTAAGGGCAACCAAGGAGGCCTAAGTCCAATTCCCGTGAGGATGTGTGGACAAAGGCCTTGACCCTAGACCTCTCCCAGAATTTATTGTCTTGTGAAGAAGGAGGTAGTTCAAGGAGGAGGGACGGTGAGGATGCGGGAACTGCATGAGCAACTTGAGCTGGCAGGCCAGGTGGGGAGAAAAGTACCTCTGTAAAATGCAGAGATAAACTATGCAGAAAGATCAATTTGCATAATCCAATTAAGGTAGCAACTGTATTGTAGGTTGCTGCTTCACTTTCTGATATGTAAACTTTTGTGCCTGGGAGTCATAACCTCTTTACCTTGAGGCTCATACCCAGTTGACATTCTTGGAGCTGACTGGCTCAGCCATCCCTCTGTGCTCAGATCTTTTTCAGACAGCTCTGTGCCAGGAAACAAAAGACGTCTGATGTCTTTAGGGTTTGCATATCAGTATCTGGCTAGCCTTATTTGCAATTCTTAGAGCCAACTGATGAGAGAAGGAAATACCATAGTCAGCTCTGTACATAGCAGTATAAAGGAATAAGTCTAGATATAATCAAAGCTGCAGCAATTCAAGGGGCTCACTCAAATTGTCTCCCACAGAATTCATTCCAGGAATGCAGGGATGGTTCAACATATGCAAATCAATAAATGTAATATACTATATCAATAGAGCCAAAGACAAGAATCACATGATCATTTCAAAAGATACAGAAAAAGCTTTTGATAAAGTCCAACACTCATTCATGATAAGAACCCTACAGAAAATTGGAGTAGATGGTCTTTATTTCAGTCTGATAAAAGCCAATGACAAACCATGACAAACCAACAGCTAGCATCATATTAAGTGATCAAAAACGGCAAGTTTTCACTCTAAAAGCAGAAACAAACAAGGAAGTCCACTATCACCACTCCTATTCAATATAGTGCTGGAAACACTAACCAGAGCAATTAGACGAGAGAGAGAAATAAAAGGAATAAATATAGGAAAGGAAGCAGTTAAATTATCATCATTTATAGATGTCATGATACTCTACATAGAGGCCCACAAACTCCATTGAAAGACTTGTAGATGTAATAACCAAATACAGTAAAGTAGCTGGATACAAAGTCAACACTCAAAAATCAATAGCATTCCTGTACACAAACAACAGACTCACTGAGAGAGAAATAAGAGAAACCACACCCTTCACAATAGCATTCAAAAAAGTGAAATACTTAGGAATCAATCTAACAAAGGATGTAAAAGATCTACTCAGTGAAAATTATGATATTCTGAAAAAAGAAATAGAAAACGACCTCAGAAAATGGAAAGACATTCCTTGTTCATGGATAGGAAGAATAAACGTTGTGAAATTGGCCATTCTTCTAAAATTTTTACACAGATTTAATGCAATTCCAATCAAAATACCATTAACATACCTCACAGATCTAGAGAAGTCATTCTTAAAGTTCACACAGAACCCCAAGAGACCTAGAATAGCAAAGGCAATTTTGGGCAACAAAGGCAAGGCTGGAGGCATCACAATCCCTGACTTGAAGTTATACTACAAAGCTACTGTGATAAAATCAGCATGGTACTGGAATAAAAACAGACCTGAAGATCGATGGAATAGATTAGAAGATACAACCACAACTACAAACACACTCAGCCACTTTCTCTTTGACAAAGGGACCAAACAAGTTCCCTGGAAAAAAGATAGCATGTTTAATAAGTGGTGCTTCAAAAAACTGGCTCTCCGTATGCTGAAAACTAAACACTAGACCCATGTCTGTCACCACGTATTAAGCTAAAGTCAAAATGGATCAAAGATCTAAACATTAAAATAGAAACACTAAATCTGTTGGAAGACAAAATAGGTAGAAATCTTGATGACATAGAAGTAGGCAGAGAATTCATGAACAAAAATCAAACTGTGCAGGAAGTACTTGCCAGAATCAACAACTGGAATCTCTTCTTATTAAAAAGTTTTTGCATGTCAAAAGAAATCTTCAATAGAGTGAAAAGAAAACTTATGAATTGGGAAAAAATTGGGAAAAATCTAATTATCCCTCAGACAAAAAAACTTCTATCTAGAACTTATAAAGATTTTTTAAAAATAGACCCCTAAAACTCAAGGACCCAATTCAAAAATGGGCATCTGAGATGAATACACATTTCTAAGATGAAGAAATACAAATGGAAAATAAATATATGATGTTTAACATCATTGGTCATTAGAGAAATGCAAATTAAAACAACACTGAGATTCTATCTCACTCCAGAAAGAATGGCCAAGACCAAGAAATCAACCAACAACAAACGCTGGAGGGGCTTTGGGGAAAAAGGAGCTCTTCTCCTCTGTGGATGGGAGTATAGACTGGTGCAACCACTGTGTAAATCAGTGTGGAGATTTCTCAAAACACTAGGATTAGAGATTCCATTTGACCCAGCTACCCCATTGCTGTGCATTTTCCCAGAAGAACTGAAAACATTTTACCACAGTGATATATGTGCACCCATGTTTATAGCAGCACAATTTGTAATAGCCAAATCTTGGAAACAACCCAAGTATCCATTAACTGAAGAATGGATTAAAAAGATGTGGTATTTTTATACAATGGAGTACTACTCAGCTATAAAGAAGGATCACATTGAGGCATTTATAGGTAAATGGATGTGGCTTGAGACTTTACTCATAAGTAAAATAAATCAAACTCACATGTGTAAATACCACATTGTCTCCCTAGTGTAAGAAACTGAAAGAGTAAATAAGATACAAAATCTTAAATAAATATTGTGAAAGGGTAAGAAATTGCTCAAAGGGGGAAAAATAACTTGTATAGGGAAGAGGAGAAAAGAAGAAAGGGAAAAGAAAATGATATAAATTTGAATGCATACATTTAAGATAACTAAGATGATTATATGTCTAGTTCTAATAGTTCTTGGAACAAAACACTAACATTCATGGGGTTAGATCAATTTTACATGTTTATGTCTGGTAATCTGAGTAACTCTTTTGAAGATAACTATGCAAAATAATGACTTTGCTCCTACCACCTTGTTTTGAAAGCCTATATTGTTGTTGTTTTGGGTTCTTCTTATTTGTCTTTTTTGTTTCCTGTTTTTCTTGTATTTTGTTTTGTTTGTTTTTCCCTCTAATACAGAAGGGATAGATATACATGTATTGGCTTATCTTAATCTTCTCCTAAAGAAGTTCACAAGAATTGATTTTATTATGTGTGATGGTATTAACACTTCTTAGAAGAAAATGAGACGTTATGGTAGCCATCTTGTTTTGAATTCCAATAATGCCTTTGTTCTTTGTTTTGATTGATTTTAGTCTGTTTTCTATTATTTGGTTTCAATATGGGTGAAGGTATGGACAGCTATTTCAAAGAGAACAAGAGACATTATGGTAGCCACTGTTGATGTCCTGTTGTCTTGTTTTGAAATTCTGTGGTGGTTGCATTGTTTTGTTCTATCTGTTATGTTGTGCTCTGTTTTGTTTTGTTTTATTCTCTTTAAAATAAAAAAAATAGAACCATGAAATGTCAGTGCATATTAAGGAAATGTTACTGTATTACTAAGCACTTTGCAGATGTGAACTTTTAAACTTGAGTTTTTAAGGAGTTTAAAAAGCAATAAATAATAATTTCTTCCATTTATAATGTGGGCCCATAAGTTTAAAACCTTTATGTTATGGTGTCCCCATTCAAAGGACAAGGAAAGTGAAGTCAAAGAAATAAAAGTAACTTTATAGTGGGAAAAACCTGAAAGATGCTGAAACGGACATATAAAAATTAATGGGCAAGCCAGGTGTGGTGGCGCATGCCTGTAATACCAGCACTCAGGAGGCTGAGGCAGGAGGATTGTTGCAAATTCAACACCAGCCTGGACTAGAGTGTGAGCCAAGGCCAGCCTGAACTGCATAGTGAGACCCTTCTCAAAAAGACAGCTACTACTACTACTACTACTAATGGTGGGTAGTGGGCATAGTGACCCTAACCTGTATTCCCTGCCACTTGGCAGGCTGAGGCAGGAGGACTGTGAGTCAGAGGTCAGCCTGGCAGCTTAGGGAGATCCTGTCTATAAATAAGGAATCAAAAGGGCCGGAGGGGCGGATGCTTGGGTTCAGTCTCCAGTTTTGTAAAAGCAAGGGAGTTCACCTAGTATAGTCGGCCAGGATGTCGGCCTCTTTCATTGTCTTTGAGCTATTTTTAGCTTAAGACAAAGGAACACTTAGCAAAGCAAGTGATCCTTATCCACAGGAATGCAAAGCAACTCTGTCCCGGCTTACTTCCCTGTGGTGTCTGTGGTTTAGACGCGTGTGCACCTGTGCACCTGCCCTGTGAAAACGCGTTTTCTTCTGGCCCCGTCCTGAGTCTTAGCAGCTCCCTCATTTGTTACTGAGTTTGATAAAATCACAACCCCTGTTCACTTTGTAGCTGTCCTAGCCAGGTGACACCACGATGACAGAGTGCCACAAAGGGTGTTTGTTAAGGAACAGAACTTTATCGGCTCATGATTCTGGAGCTGGTGTCCAGTCAGCGAGGCCCAGGCTGGGAGGCACAGGTGCTTTCCACCGCCAGAGCGAACTGAGAGACGAGAGAGGGGCCCGCTCCCACCATGAGGCATTAACCCCTCAGAGCCAGAGCTCCCGCGGCCCACAACCCCAAAGGCCCAGCTATAATGCTGTTTCCATGGTGATATACACACTTTTGAGGCACACTGAAACCAAAGCAACATTTTCATGCTTTTGCCTTTTTAAAACCGCTCTGCTTGACTCCCAGGTGTGTGTGCTCACAGCTGGAACCAGCCTCCCCAGACTGGCGCAGGCATGACCCACAGGCCTCTTTGTGGGTATTCATTTTAGTCTCGGAGCTCTTTGCAAAATTCACGAAAGCAGTGAGCCCCTTTTCTCTGGGAAAACAAACACACAGCCATGCAGAGTTCTGCACTCTTCCGAGATTCCTTGGCCTCCCAGAAGCTGGGTAATAAGGTCTAGGAGGGAGCTCGGGCTTAGGTCAGCACAAAAGGCTAGAAGGGGCCTTGGGGGAGGCACGCTTCTCGTGATGTGTGCCAAGCGCTTGCTACGGGTCTGAGGGCATCAGCTTGTTTGTGCTAACAGTCACCGGGAGGCAAGAGGTCAGGGAAGAAGCACATAGGGAGGGTGGACCATTGTCCACGGTCACACAGCCAGGAAGGTTTCTAAAGCGATCCCTTTGCTCCATGGATATAAAACAAAAATCCAAAGGGAGGAGGCAGTGGCCTCATGGGATGCACAGCCACCTCTGTGGTGACTCGATGACTTCTGGTCACACTGTGAGCACAGCCTGTGCCCTGGTTGGCTTGGGCCAGATACCAGCACATCACAGACACTGAAACAGAGGCCCAGAGGACTAGTGGTAAGGTTACTGGAACAGTGCAGGCTAAGAGCTAGCTAAGAGCCGGCTCCCTACTCCTGGGCAGCCCAGGATCGGGGCCTGCGGGAGATTCCTAGAGGTCCTGATTGCTGATGGCCCAGCCTCGGGGAGAGGCCTCATCCCAGCAGCAGGGCAGGGGCCCCAGCAGCCGCTTCCCCTGTAGATGTGAGAATAAGGATATCACTCCACAGAGGCACAGTGGATCAGGCTGTGGAGTCACTGGTCCATTTTATAGACAGGGAAACTGAGTCTCAGGCAGAGAGGCTGTTCCTGCAGGGTCTCCCTGCGGGAACACAATGAACTAACAGAAATCTTAGGCTTTCCAGGACCGAGGGAGGTGGCTTCCAGCTGCCTCTGCCCTGTGGAAGGTGGCGGCTCTGGAAAGGTCCCTGTCATCATCCCCATTGGCTGCACGATGATGCCTTCCCAGTCTAGTGGGACAGACAGACACCAAGAGGCCACTTCCATCCTGCCCTGTGGTGCCACGTTGGAGCCCAGAGGCACAGCCAGATGCTAGCCCCGACCACACAGGAGAACCCAAGGCATGGTCTCTGTCCAGCTGTCTGTGAGTGTGTTGCAGCAAGTGCTGAGTGGACGTGAGGCCCACAGACTTCTTAGTCCCTCCACGGCCCCTGCCTGTCCCGGCTTACGGAGAAAAGGGTCCCTGAGGTCACTTGTGCACTGCTTCGGGCTCAGGAGAGGCCAGAGGGGCAAGGACTGGTGGGAGTCACATAGCCACTCCCAGCATGCTCTTGCCCGGCCATCCACTGTCCTTCGTGTCACTGCCGCTGCGGTCAGCATAGCAAGCTGGGCTGTGAGCTGATTTTCCCAAGGTCTGGGCACTGCTGGCAGCACTGACACAGCACCTAGGTGGAAGTGGTGCAGGTGCTGTCCCACCTGGGAGGTGGCGGTGGCAGGAGGTAGAGGCCGTGTGCACAGGTGTTTTGGATGGGGGGCCCCAGCAGGGGCTGCATCTCCTGAGGGTGTTGCAGCAGGAAGGCAACCCCGGCAGGCACCCAAGCGGGTGCTGGGGGGCCATGAACAGGCAGGGAGCAGCCCCAGGGAACAGCTGGGCAGTGCAGTGTGGTGGCCGTTGGCACGGAGCCCTGTGGGGAGAGGCTGAGCTCCAGCGCTGCCCAGGCCTTAGATTTGGGGCCGAGGCTGTGGGGGACAGCAGTCACCATGGGATGCTTAGGGCCTAGGCTGGGGACCCCTCAAGTTCCGGGAGGCACAGCAGGGCTTTGGCCTCAGAGGGCAGTGGCGTCTGGTCTGCTCAGGGCTGCACTGCCAGGTGCCGCACCCATAGGCCCTCAAGGTTTAGGGAGCACTTCCTGGTCCCCCACCCTATCCTTGCCCAAACTGTTATGGCCCCAAGAGACACAGGGACTCTCCCCGCTGCCCACAGATGTATGTGCTGGGCTTCACTCTGGCCATCCAGGTCTGGTTCTTTGCTCTGTGACTCGGGTTTGCAGACCTTGTCTGAGGACCCAGTGGCTCTGTGGTCGTCACTCAGGGACAAGGATGGGAACTTAGGGCCAGTGCTTGTCTGGTGCAGACCCCCTTGGCCTGGGCATCACACTCAGCCCTGAGGCCCCCATGGCTGGGTCAGGCTGGGATGCCCCAATGATGTTCCCACCCACCAGCAGGTCAGGCCACTCACAGCCACATCCAGGTTCAGGGGCAGGGCCGAGGCAGCCTTGCCCGGCTGCTGTGGGGATGCCAGGCCGCCCATCTTCTCTTGTTTTCGCCGCTTGGCACGCTGATTCTGGAACCAGATCTGTGGATAGGAGAGGCAGAAGGTGGGATGCATGCAAGGGGCTTCCTCCACCCCACACCTCTCCAGCACAGCAGCCACCCAGCCCTGGACAGAGCAAGTCTGTGACCCAAGAGGGGATCAAAAATTCAGTGGACGTTTAGGTTAAAAAGTTATTACAGTAACCTTGCGATTGACCTGCCATCTTTCTCTGGGTAAGTGTCTTCATCATCATCCCAGCACCTTTAGGAAGTGTGGCCAGCAAACAGTGTGGTGAATGCTGCTGCCAAGTGCCACCCAGCAGAAGTCAGGCTCACAAACACACGTGTACTTATCTGCCTTATTCATCAGAGCTGGCATTGCAAGACTGGCTCTTCCTTCAGGTCTGAGTGACCACAGAAGGTGAATATTCGAATGGATTCAAGACATGGTGGCAGCCAGGACAGCACAACTAGAGACATTTAGGAAAGGGGGCTCCGGAGCTGCTGCAGGAAGCAGCGAGAGCAGCGGGATGAGTGTGTTAAAAGTGAGGGGGAGAATTTTGAGAGGGATTAATGGTAATGTGTCTTTTACCGTAATAAACATTTTATTTATTTCCTTAAAGAATTCGCTCTTTTTAGGTAATCACATTTCCTCTTTTTGATCATAGCTCATCTTGGGAAATGGGCTACAAGCCGCAGGAAGCAGAGCTCAGACACAGAGCTGGGTGGACTCAGATGCCTGGTATCTACCTGCTCCAGGTCCACCCAAGAAGGGACATGGCTTAGAGTGACAGTGACTTCCCTACTGGAGAAATGATCCTGGGCCAGGGTGGCCATGCCTGAGGCTGGAGCCAGTTAGGGTTTCCTGGGCCCCTGGGGATCAGGAGTCTGTGGCCCAGGGCCCTGGTGGGTAGAGGGTGACTGTACCTGTACTCGGGCCTCTGGCAGTTTGATCCTGGCAGCCAGCTGGCTGCGGACGTGGACGTCAGGGTAGTGGGTAAAGTGGAAGATCTTCTCCAGCTCCTGCAGCTGCTCTGGCGTGAAGGTGGTGCGGGCCCTGCGTCGGGCCCTTCTCTCTGCTGTGGGAGAGGCCCAGGGGTCAGGTTGGGCCAGGGCCACCCTCTTGCCGCTGCCCAGCCTCACTCTGGGCAGGGACCCAAGTCCTCTTTCTAGGACACCCTGCCTGGTGCTCTGTAATGCCCGAGGCCACATGATGCCTGTCTACAGCCCCCAGAGATGCCTCTGCTCTCATTCAGGAGCAGCAGGGTCATCATTGCAGTAGAGCCCGAGTGGCCATTAGGACTGAAGCAACCACCTCCCGTTCCTTACAGAGAAGTAGGACAGCCCTGGTGTCAGGCACTGGGTTATGGAACTCAGGCCTGACGGCCTCGAGGTCGGTGTGACCTGGCCCAGGGAACTGGGAAGCACGTGAAGGAAGGCGCATATCTCTGGCTATTGGCAGAATGCTGCTGACCCGACACTCCTAAAGCAAGATAGCATCTGCTGAGCAGGTTGTACAAATACAGACGTCCGGGCCTAGAGAAAATCTGGTGCCTTGTTAAGCTATTCCTTATCTGCCAATTCTCTGTACTGGGGCTCCATGAAGCACATGCTGACCCTTCCCTGCGCATCTTGCTTGCTAGTGAAAGTGGTCAGCCGTGAGATTGCTGTGCTTGTCCACTGGGGGCAAGTTCTTCCTGGTCCACTTTACCTTAAATTTTGTCCTTGGTCTTTCTGTATTCCCCGCCATTCCCTGTGCAGGTATCTAGGGATCTGATCAGCCTCTGGCACTCGGCTGCAGGCTGGGTTACAGTGAGGTTTCTGCTGCTGATGGGAGCTGTCCAGCCATCTCCTGACCCCGTTCACTGCCTCCCATCCCTGTTTATCCTGTTTCACTCAGGGATGACAACATCACTTGTGTGCCTCAGTTCAAAGTGCGTTTGGGACCCCTTGCTCTAAAAGAAGCTGAGAGCTTTCCCATGTCTGGTGACTGGTTGAGGCGGGTTCCAAACAGGGCTGGGCTGCCCTGAGGCTGGGGATGCAGTGCCCAGTAAGGAAGCTGGCTTCTGCCTGTCGCAGCCCCTGGCTACTTTCCATCCTCTGCAAGGTGGAGGTGACTCCAGGCAGGGCTGGACAGAGTGGATGGAGAGCACACCTGGGCATTAGGGGAGGGGGAGGGTGTGGTTAGTTGAGGCTCCAAGTTCCAGAGCCGCATGGTGCAGTCATGCTCACAGAGCAGATGAGGCCCAAGGTGTGCACTGGCACTAGGGCACTGGCCCCATCCAGGGGCCTCCTCTGGGTCGCACCATAGGCCAGGATGCCTCTGCTGCCTCTGCCTGTGCGCCTGGCCTGTTCACGTTGGTGTGCTCGCCCCCTCTGGGCATACCGATGTCACACACTAGCTCTTTCCTGACCACTCCATGGTCTGGGGTCTCGGCTCTTGCCTGCAATTCTGGCTCCCATAGCTGCTCTGACCCCTGAACTCATTTTCATGGCCCCTGCCATCCCTCTGGCCTTCCCAGCCCTGGTGGGACGGCACTCGGAGTGGTTATGCCACCTTGGCACAGCTTTTCCTGCCCAGGGCCAATTCTCTCTGGGCCAGCACCCCACCTGTTGGAAGCCCCTTTCCATACTTGCCAGCAGCCATGGGAACTGGACTGATGTGGCCAGGACTTAATGGGACCTGTCAGAGTTGACCCCTGAAATCTTCCTGTCTTGGAACTGGGCTGGAGACAGTCCCCAGACATAGCAGACTTGGGCACCTCGATCCGTCAGCCTCCCTCCTGTCACATGACTCAGACTGTGGGCAGCAGGGTGCAAAGCAGACTTGGGGTACATTTGGGAGGGCAGCTGCCAGGGTGTGTTGGTGGATTAAATCTTGGCTAGCAGGGGTTGGGAAAAACTGTCAGTTCTGATCTGAGCAAGAGGACATGTGTGCAGGTGGGGCATGTTCACATATGGGGACCTCAAGGGTTTGCTCTGGACACACCAAGCCTGCAGGGCAGGTGGCTGTGTTTCGAGGCTTGTGGCTCAGGAATGCAGCTCAGGTGTGCGTTGGCCCTTGATGTCCTAGGAATGATGGGCCCTTCAGGTGGGGAGTGTGGTGGAGGAGAGCAGCCAGGTAGACTCAGTGGGAGGCCAAGAGCCCTCCAGAGGGATGGCGGTGGCTAGGGGTGGGGGCAGAGGGCTGTGGAACATGAGTACAAGGGGATGCATAGTGTTTCCCACATGGTGCAGCCAGACCAGCTGCAGCGGGGACAGGAAAGTGCTCCTTGCAGAGTGACTGCACCTGGGAGCCCAGCACCTGAGGGCCGGAGGCATGAGGACTGCAAGTTCAAGTCCAGCCGGGGCAATTTAGAGACTGAGCGAGGCCCTGTCTCAAAATAAAACAAGGTCAGGGATGTACCTGTGTGCAAAGACTCTGGGTTCAGCACCCCAACCGAGAAAGAAAAAAAATATGCTCCTTGCACCCAAGTGCTTGTTTACAGAATGAAGAATCAGATAGTGTTGGTGGAGCTCTGGCTGGGGCAGCCGCAGTGGCAGAGGCTGGGGGACTGGGGCTCTTGGCTCGGTTCCCTGAGCTCTGAGGGCAGGGTCACGGCTCCAGCCTGCCTGAGACACAGCCTCTGCGACAGCGTTCTGGGGTTGTGGAAACAGCACAGATGGATGTTTGGGTCCACTGGCTTGCAGAGGGAATGCCCTGGGCTCTAGGAGATGGCCCTGTAGCTCCCTTTTGTGATCAAACTGCTCTCAGATGGTGGTCGGGGTTCAGGTACCTCCTGGCCCTGGGGTAGCTCCTATGCACAAGCTCAGGAAGTAGCCACCTGCCTGTCCCTCTCTACTGCGGGTAGGGGGCAAGTGCAGCTGGTGGCCAGCACCCAGGGAAGGTTAATGCAGTTGCACTGACAGTGACAGGGAGATTCAGGAGCGGAAAGTCCTGAACCACAGAGAGGGCTCTGTCGTGTGACGCCTTGTTAGCTGTCTCACATCCTGCAGGACTCAGAGGACGGCAGCAGTCAACTGGAAGGGAGGGTAGGGGCTGAGAATCGGTATGGATACTTGGGAAAGCTGGAGATGGCCCAAGAGAGGGAAAGGGCAGCTTTCGTCCCTCCCTTGGGGCTGTTATGCCATTGCAGAGCAGAAAACTCCTGCACTGGAGGCTGAGACCTGAGTGCTGGTCCTGATTCTGCTCTGTAATTGGGCTACGTCTGACCCCTTCTCTAGCCCGTGTCCACTCTGCAGTGTGGAGGAGGAGACTGTTGGATGATCTAGTGGCCTTGGTCAAGCTGGCCCTCGCCCCCTGAAATTTGCCTTTCCCAAGAGGCTGAGGAGCTCAGGGCCAGGCTGGGCCTTGTCTGGGGACGTTGCTGGGAGGACAGAGGCCCAGAAGGAGACCAGGTCTGCTGCCACTGCGGCAGACCCCAGATTTGTGGTTTTCTGGGCCCCTCCTCCCAGCCCCCACTCCCATCTGGTCTTGGCCCATTTTATACCCTCAGAGCTGGTTTGCTGACTCTTAGCGGTATTTGAGGAGGGTGGACAGTGGGGTTTTGGGCTCCAGTCTCCACGGTGTGTGTGGTGGTGGTGGGATTCTGACCTTTCCTCTTCTCGTTCCCTTCCCTCCCTCAAGTTCATACTGCTTTTAAAATTTTGCTTTTAAGAGAGGCGTCCTGTAGAGCTAGTTGTGTGCTTGAGGAATGAGGCTGAAGCCAGTCAGAGAGGACGGTGTCACCCCTACCATGTCAGTCAGTGAGCAACTTCTCTGCACCCAGGCTCCGAGAGGCACTGGGGCCCTGAACAGGGCTCGAGTGACAGTGTTCACTCATTCACTCGTCCACAGTATCTCAGATGAGCACCACGACAGAGTGCCGTGCTATAGAAAGCTGCCAACACCAACCTGTCCTCGGGGTGGTGGTGGATTGGTTGGCTATGTGTTGCTGAGTCTCCTGGGACTCAGATCTGAGGAGCACAGCATGCTGGGTGTGTCAGAACCAGAATACAGAGAACAAGACGCTGTGGAGAACAGAGGACTAGAAAGAGAAGGTGGGTGTCATACTGAAGAGCCAGTGGCTCTATTTGCCAGGAGGAGACTTAGGCACACAGGAGGGCATGGCTCAGGATGGACTCCTTGACAAAATAATTATTTGGGGCCTTGCCATTCTGTGACTGGGAAGCAGTTACCAGAATATCTGTGGGTGTCCTCATCCCAGCAGGAAGGGAAAAGCACCATATAGTGGTGGGTGAGGATCTGAACCCTGCTTGGTCAGTTTCTGACTACCAATGTCATGGAAAGGGAGCTTTGGACAGTCAGCCCGTTAGAACAGTGACACTAACAATGCTTCCCCAGGATTAGGGTTTGTCTTTGAGTGTGATGGTGATGGTGATGGTGAGGATGGTCATGATGATAGTGCTGATGGTGATGATGATGATGGTGATGGTGTTGATGACAATGGTGGTGATGGTGGTGATGATGTTGATGTCAATGGTGGTGATGGTGATGGTGACGGTGGTGATGATGGTGGTGGTGGTGAAGATGGTGATGGTGTTGATGACAGTGGTGGTGATGGTGATGTGTTGGTGGTGGTGATGGTGGTGATGATGTTGATGTCAATGGTCGTGATGGTGATGGTGGTGATGGTGTTGATCATGACAATGAAATAGTGAGAGACGTCTAAGATTCTCCTGTTAGAGAGGTGTAGGCTACCCTGTGGGAGTTGAGAATATCTTTTCCTAGATTCACTGTGTTCCTGGGTATCCAAGTAGATATCTATTTTATTTTATATTTTGGTACCAGGATCAAATACAGCCTTACTCTTGACAGGAATGCGCTGTGCCATTGAGTTGTATTCCTGGCCCCAGGTTTCCTGTTCTTATCTAGCCCTCGTCTGCCAAACAATCTGATCCAGAGAAACATGGAAGGAATGGTGGGAGAGGGATGCAGAGCATCGCCATCCAGTGAGCAGACCCTAGCATGACCTGAGACCCCCTACGAAGGCACGTGCAGGAGGAGAGACAGGCTTGGGCCAGGACGAGGTGTGATGTGGTGTGAGGTTTGGTCCACAGAGCCTTATTGTCCACTGTGTTCTCAGTCACACCAGCATGCCCCACAGCCACCTACAGCAGCACAGTCATAGGAAACCTGTCAGCATATTCCATGGAGCACTATCACTATGGGAGTTTCTCTCAGGCACCTAGAAAATTCTATTCTGGATCTTACTTTAATCTCCTTCCATCCACTGTCCTGCAAACACACAGTTCTCCGCAATGGACACAGGGCTGACTTCAGTAGCCTTGGGGAACTTTGAAGTACGGGGCTCACCACCATCACCATCATCACCATTATCACCATCACCATCACCAGTATCATCACCATCATCATCATTGCCACCATCACCATCGCCACCACCACCATCACTATTATCGCTATTACTACCATCACCACTATCAGCACCATCACTATCACCATCACCAGCACCACCATCACCATCACCACCACCACCACCACCACCATCACCACCATCACCATCACCACCACCATCACCATCACCATCACCGTCACCGTCACCATCACCATCACCATCACCACCACCATCACCACCACCATCACCACCATCACCATCACCACCACCATCACCATCACCATCACCACCATCATCACCACTGTCACTGTCACTGTCACCGTCACCGTCACCATCACCACCATCTCCTCTATACTTCCTGTCTCCTTGTCTCTGCCTATGCAGATGGAATAGGAGTCAACCTGACCATGGCTGTTGGGTGGGCAGCAAATGAGCAGTATCCCAGAGGATGAAAGTGGGCCCTGCCATTCAAGGAGGGGGCTGACAGGGGCAGCAAGGGGAGGCGATGCCACAGAGAAGCAGTCATAGGAGAGAGGCAGGGCAGCGGGATGGCAGGGGAACAGAGTATGACCAGCGTATGACCTGGTCCAGAGCCTGGGGCCTAGAGGGGCCTCTTAAACTCGGGGCAGGGAGCTGAGTGCATGGGTGGGGCTTCCCAGGCACTGTGCAGGCCTTTCGGATGTTCTGGGGCCCGACTCAGGTGGGACGAGGGGAAATTGGGGCTTGTTGTTCCAAGCAGGGTGGGGTGCCCTGCACAGAGCAGGAAGTGAGGGAAAAACCCTTGGGCTTCTTCCGGGCCGAGCAGCTCCCTCCAGGGCCCGCAGCCCACACCTATGGCAGCAGCACAGGGGATGAAAGTGGTGACACCCGCCACGCAAGTCACACTTCAGTGGTGCTCAAAGAGGATGAGTCAGCAGAACTTAATTAAGCCTGCACCATTTAACACATCAATCATAAGAAGCACACAATTTACACAGGTGAACAGGCTGCCTAATTATACAGCAGGCCTCGCGCCTGCTGCCTTGTGATCGCTGCTTCTCTGCAGGCTGCTGAGCAGCCTGGCTGGGCACGAGGACCCTGCACTAACTGGGCTCGACCCTGCGCCCTTTTGCCGGGTCACTTCCTGATGCATGCAGGTGTGTGGCCTCCTCTCTGGAGTCCTGGCTTTCTAGGGCTCCCTTCTGCACACATGGAGGGAGGAAGCTCCATTGTGCTCTTCCGAGGCACCCTCCAGGTGTCATTTGTCCCTTTCCATCGCTTGTTTCTGCGCCTTCTGTCCTGCCTGACTACTTCCCACCTCCCAAGGTGGCCACAGCTTCTTTTCCACCTGTGCCTGAGTGTTTTCCTTGGTCTTTGTCTCCTGACCTCCTACTCATCCACCAAGGCTCCAATCAATCAAATGTTCCCTTCTCTCCAAGGTTTGTTGTAAGACTTCTAGTGGAAACACAATAGGTTTTGTTTGTTTTGAAAAGAAAAGTCAGAGAGCTAAATTCCAGCTTACAACAACCAGCCTCCATATTTGTAGAACATATTTGTAAACAAAGCCAGCTCAGTCTTTGTGACACAGTATTCACAGTGATGACTACAGGATGGTGACATGGTGAAGTTGGTTACATTTTCCCTTTCCCTTTCATTTAATTGCAATTTTTAAATAATAAACATGGATTTTTGTGTAAATAAACAACAAAAAGAAACCAGCGGTGTGGGAAGAGAGAATAGAGGGAGAAACAGCCAGGAGGAGATGCTAGAGTCCCAGGCTGGATTTGGGGTGCTGCCTGGGTACTGGCCTGGAGCTGCAGTCTCTTGGTGGCAGCTTGTAAGGCAGTGCTGTGTGAGGCTGGGAGGCTTGGGCTCTGCCCTCACTGGTGCATAGGCACACAGACCAAGGTTCTGGGTCTGGCACACTTGCTCCTCAGCCTCCCTCTCTCCTGTGATGTTGTTCGGTGACACTAGCATCCAGGAGCTGTGGTGGGGCTTCTATAGGACTGTTTCTTCCTGTTCCTCCTGCTGTAGCCCTGATGTGTCACCTGCAGCCCCCATCTCCAAGGCCACACCCCTCTGCGGTCCTCCCGCAGGCCTTGGAGTCCATGTTCCCTTCTCTGTGTCTATAACTCCTTGTCTAGCTGGTGACTGAGTCATGACTCATGGCTTCACAACAGGGGCGCAGGTCTTGGAGGCTTACACTTGAGGGGAGGCACACACCATGGGCCTGTTCCCTCTGGCAATGCAATTGTATTTCAACAGTTCTGACTCTTTCTCTTGGAGTTGTGTGTGTGTGTATGATGTGTGTATGTGCATGTGTGTATGTGTATATATGCTTGTGTGTGCGCTTGTGTATGTGTGTGGCCCCCTACTCCCTCCAGCTGGGCAACACATAGACAACACCAGCTGTGTAGCTGGTGGATGTTTCAGAGTGTGACACAGGAAGTGTCACAGGAGTGACACATTCCTGCCACTGGAGGAATCCATACTTTGTCACCTGTCCTGCCCAGAATGCAGGGGAATTTCCTGCTGCGCTCTGCTAAAGGTTCGAGTGACAAAGCTGAGGAGTCACCAAAGGAGGGTTGTCCAGAGTGACAGGGCCTTGGGAACAGGGCCAAGAAATGTTGCTGTCTGACAAATGATTGACCCTGTCTGGAGAAGGGAGCCTCCTTAGGAGCACACCATGGAGAGAAGCAGAACTGAGAGCCCAGTGTGGAGACAGAAGCCAGCCATCGGAGGCAGAAGAGCCCTGAGACATGGAACCAGCTCAGAGCAGAGAGGTGGCCCCTGCCATGCCCCCCGCCCTAGCCCTGCCACACCCTTGGTCGCCATGACTGGTGCGACGTGGAGGAGGCAGCAGGCTGTAGAGACCCTGAGGACTGGCACCAAAGGGGCCGGCGTGATGTTCCGGGCTGATGGAAGGTGGAAGGTGACAACAAGCAGCAGGGAGCCTGGGTACTGGCTCTTGGGGCTCCCCTCACTCCCTTCGGTCGGTTCTGGAGAAGCCTGAGCTGACTCATGACTCTGACTGGCAGGGCCATGCTGTCCTTTTGTGCTCCCTGCAGGGGCACAACCAGGCTGGGTCTGGGCTCTGGCACCCTGGGGGAAAGAGGGCCCTCAGGCCAGGTGAGTGGTGACTCTGAGCAGGACTGAGGGAGACCATGAGAGAGTGGCTAGCCCATCCCCGGGGAGACCACAGAAGCGCACAGCCCGCTCCCCGGGGCCCTGCTTCAGACGCTCGTGTGACAGCCAGGGCCATTCCTCTTGGGGATGAGGAACAGTGAGGGAGGGACGGAGGAAGAGGAAGTGGAGAGGGTGAAGAAGTGGGACAGGTGGAGCGGGGAGCTGTGTCCCCAAAAACATGCCCTGGCCAGCCCAGGCGGACCCTCAGAAAGTGGAGGCTCAACAGAGGGAGTCAAGGCCGGGCCCTGAGTGGAGGGACTCAGGACAAGCACTTGCGATGGCCCAGTGTCCTTCTGCGGAGGAGGGGAGCCTTGCTGTCTGCAGACTGGGGAGTGGACAGGAAAGGGGCGGGGACCAGGGCTGAAGGCCTGGGCTGCGGAGCCCTTGCTCTGTGCGACCATGACAGCCAGACACAGACAGGCGGGGAGTGGGAGGAGAAGGGAGGACAGCAGGTGTGCAGCGAGGTGTGGAGAGAGACTCGGAAGCCAGCGCAGCTCCAGTCTCCTCAGGACAGTGCAGGCTGGAGGGGTGATGTGAGCTGGCCTGGGGACCACAGGGCATGAGTCAGGGTCGCACACCCCTGCTGCTGTTCTGAGTAAAGTTTTCTGTAGCACACACAGCCTTGCCTTCATGCCTGTGTGTGGGCCTTTTTCAGCTGAGTGGCAGTGGCTGCCTGGCCACCAAAGCCCAGAGTCAGCACTTAGCTGGCTGCCATCATGGGTGTCCTCAGATGCCATGGTTCCTCGGGGCCGCAGCTCCCAGCCATGCCAGGCAGGGTCAGTGCAGCCCAAGAGGATCTGGTGGGGACTCACAGTCGCTAACCTGAGTCTGCTGAGATGGCCAGTCACCATCATGGTGTTAACCACCATCAGCTCCCACCTGGCCCAGATGAGCCCACAGTTACCCATAGAGCAGGTGGGAGCGTGGGTCTCCACCCCTGCAGGGGTTTCTCCCTCATTTGTCCCCTCCTTCCCTCCCCAGAGCTGTGGGGTGGGATAGGTGCAGACTGGTTCTTTCCAGGGTTGGGGCCTCCAGTGGAAAGAGGGTTCCTCCTGATTCAGCCTCTCAGATTATGGAGGTTTGGGTATCAGGTCTCCTCTCCCAAGAGGAAGAGTAACTGGAAGCCTCCTGGCTGTTTCCACTCCATGGAGACCTGGGGCAGGGTGAGAGTGTCCTCATGGGAATGAGAAGATGGGGAAGAAGGAAGGTTTTGGGGGACTGGCCCTGCCCTGCTGTGTGCAGGCTCCATGGTGGGCACAGGGTGCCAACTTTTCTGAGCCTGGGCTCTGCAGGGGGTCCTGAACCCCAGGTCAGAGCCACGCAGGCTCTTGGAATGCAGTCCTGGGCCTGCCGAGCTAGAGTTGGAGTCTGCCAGCCTGGGGAGCTGTGTTCCAGTGTCCCAGTGACCTGATGGCAGCTACCCACAGCCCTGGGAAGTCAGCAAAGCGCAGGGGCTACCCATCACCACCACAGGAACTTTATGCTCAGGTCCTGAGTGAGAGGGGACAGGGTGGGTTGGAAGGCAGGGCTGGAGGGCCCTTTGGTCACCATGTCCAACTGGGATGGGTTGTGCTAACATTGTTCCCCACTGAGCAGACGGATGGGGTTGCTTCAGGGAAAGGTGAGGTCCCTGAGCCTGAGTGCGGTGCCCAGAAGCCTTGAACCTGGAGGCTTTTCCACCATGGGCCCAACCCTCCTCCAGCTGTGGTGCCCATCCATGCCTCGGGGCAGTGGGCAATGATCAGAGCCACTCACCCTGGGGCTGCTCCTTCGGGGGCTCGAGCCGAGCTTCCTCACAACGCTGCAAGGGCCTGCGGAGGATGGCCTCGATGGAGAAGGACAGGCCCAGCTTCTTGGGGGCCCCACTGTGCGTGGTGCTATTCTCCATGCCCTGAGGTGAGCAGGGCTTGGGCTCACCGTGTTCTCTGCCCAGGCGAGGCCCGGGTGGCAGGTGCAGAGGTGGGGTGAGGAGCCCCCTGCTGGCGTGTCCGGATGTTGTGCTCTGTCAGGGACTGCATGGACACAGTTCTGGGGCCAGGGGCAGCTACATTCCATGGGCACAGCAGCTCTTCCAGCTACCTGGCACAGAGGGAGCCATCACAGCTGTGGGCCTTAGCGCTCAGAGCAGCTTCCCAGACGAGGCTGGGTCCTCAGCTTCTGACGAGCAGTGAGGAGCGGAGAGGAGAGGCCAGGTGGGGCAGGAGGCTTTGTCACCTCTGCCACCCTTCCCGTGGCCCAGAACCCCTGCAGGTAGTGGGCTCCACGGCTGGCCAGTCTTCGGGGGCGGCCCGGTGCCCTGCCCGGATGTTTCCTCCCCAGCTGTGCCTGCCAAGTTGGGCTGGTGGAGCGGTCGGGGTCTGGTGGAGCGGTGGGGCTGCCTTCCGTCTCCTCGGTCTCCTCTCCCTGCACAGCTCTCTCTGTGCCTGCCCAGCCCCTCTCCCCTTGGGGTCCTGCTGGCTTCTCCCTGTTCTCCTTGGCTGGAGCCAGCAGTCACTGACAGCTCTGCAGTCAGTGTGTAACCTCAAGGGCGGTAAACACTGATAAGGGAGGGCAGGGCAGTGTTGTCTGGGATGGGCCCTAGGGCCCTAGGGGGGCAGTGCTGGTGACTTGGGTCCCTCTCCCTGTGTTCCTAGAGGCTCGCAGATGTCAAGCAGCAAAGGCCTTCCAGGGACCCGGGGCATGCATGGGGAAACAGGCCAGGACCTAGGGGTATAGTGGATAGGAAGGTGAGTTTGGACTCAGACCCTCCCTGGAGCTCCAGGAAGCAATCTGGTCTCCGGCAGGGGGTGGTGACTTGGGGAGGCTCCTCCAGGGGGCTGAGGAGGGGCAGGTGAGGTGGCCCTGAGTGTCAGGTGAGACCTCCCTCAGAAAGGGCTGGGCTCTACTGCAGGGGTGTGTGAGCCCCGTGGCCCAGCAGGTCTTTGTCCATGCCAGTCTGGACACCCTGGGCGTGAATCAGGGACCTTCCACACTCTGAGGCTTGCATCTCCCACCCTGGCTCAGGGATGGGGCGTGGGAAGACTGAGGGTCAGGAGCAAGAGGCACATGTGCTCTGCTCTCGTCGGGATGGAAGGAGCCACATCCCTGCCCGATGCAGGAGGGGACAGTGGTGCTGTCCTCTGTATGGGGGAGATGGCGCCTGGACACTGACCAGTCTAGGGGCTGTGTGGTCAGGGCTGGAGTCCCGGAGATACTAGGCCCGAAGGCTGGAGGTTGGATGGTGCTTCAAGGGGCAGAGGCCGGCGGGTTTTCCATTATGGGGGCAGAAAGGTCCTTGTGGTGCGTGGGTGTCAGGAACAAGGCCAAGGCCAGGTGTGGTGGCCCACACCTCAGACTGCGTCCAGCACCCTATAAGACTGAGGCAGGAGGATCGCTAGTTTAAATCCAACTGGGGCAACTTATTTAGTGAAATGCTGTCTAGAAATAGAAAAATGAGTGAAAAGGGTCTGGTAGCCGTGGCGGGAAAACAGCGCCGTCCCCAGGTGCTGTCCCCGCAGCCCAAGGCCACACAGCCAGCCTGCAGCAGGTGCCCACTGTGGGCACTCTGTTACCACCCATAGGGCACCCAGTCCCCCTCTCAGTTTGCAGATGTACAGCTGGGGACGGAAGGGGAGGTAGGTGAGGGGGTCTCTGTTTCACGTCTGTCCCAGCATCTCTGCCCCACCCGGCTGAGCAGGGCTGTGCTGCTCCCAGCCTCGGCCTCTGCTGTCCCACCCAGGCCCGTGTGAGGCACGGGTGTTTCCTGAGCACCCTGGACACCTGGGCTCTCGGGAAGCAGAGTGGCTCTGCCCTCCTGAGGGATGCACTGTGGGAGCAGCAGAGGGGAGAAGGTGCAGAGGCCAGGGCCAGGGGCTTGGGATTCAGAGTGGGGCAGGTGTGGCTGGCTTGAACTCTAGCCAGAGGCCAGGTGGGAGGTTTTGGGGCCCACCCACCACGGCAGGCATGGTGCAGTGCAGAGGCCCCCTGCTCACCCACCTCGCCCACGCTACCCGTTCTTGTCATAGTGGCCATGGAGCACTGGATCTAAGCGAATGACTGGACCCTCCTTGCCTGTAACTGGGAGGTTGTCCTTGTACCATGGCCTCTGTGAATGTGGGCAGGGTCCCTGGTGTGTGTCAGTGCCCAAGCCTTGTCAACTTCGTGTTGATGGGCAGGGAGTCAATGAAAGCTTCGAGAAGAAGGAGGAGGAGGAGGAACAGGAGGTGGATGAGGAAGGAAGAGGCTGCCACCACCATGAGACCCCTCCGGGCTGTGTAATCCCAGCACACTGGCAGACAAACCACCCGTGATGCAGACACACACCCCTGTGTCACCATCGGCGGTGAGACCCAGACTCGAGGGGATTGTTACATCCAAAAATTATCACAATGAAAGGCACCCTGGTGACCCCAGGCCCTCCCTGGCTGCAGCCCACTGGTCCCACCGTCCCGCTGCTTCCTGCAGCCGTCTCTGAGTCCTGTTTCCCTCATGTCTTTGGTGGTGCTGCCACGGCCACTTCAGGATCCTGAACGGATTCAAAATGTTCCTTTTCATGGTCGCTTTGACTTCTGGTAAGAGCGTGGAGTGGCACGGGGTCAGGCCTGGCGAATTCGGAGATGAGGACACAGTGTGTTGCACGAGCTGCCTTTCTGTGGGGTGGGCGGGGTGGCAGCCGTCACCGTCGTTCGGGTCATTCCTCATGAAGACACCAGTGAGGACTCCAGAGCTGCTCTGTGAGTGACAGTGCGTCTTTCACTGTGGTGGATGCACCCTGTAGTTTTCGGTCCTTCCTGGTAGGATTTTGAGGTGTTGCAGGGCTCGTCGGGGCTGCAGCTGGTGGGTAGCACAGCCAGGCTGGCTCTGCTCCTGTGACCAGGAGGAGGAGTGAGCTACCCACCGGGCGGCAGTGCAGAGCGGGTGCTGCGGCCGGGCCTGTGCTGCCCAGGGCGCCTGCTGCTGCTTCCTCAGGGCGAGGGCTCCAGAGGCAGCGGGAAGGCAGGGTGGCGCCGGTGCTGAGCTGGAGGGCGGCAGGGGGGACTGGCTTTGGGTCGGGGCATCGAGGGCCCAGGCCCCCTGCCCTCTGTGGCTGTTTATTCACCAGTGGATGATGGCCCTGTCTCAAGAAGGAGTCCAGAGCCTTTGTGCATCTCTGGTCCTTTGTAAAAGTTTTTACTTTTGACCGACCAAGCTGCATTTGAACTTGTTTTCCTCCTTCCTCAGCCTCCAGGGTGCAGGGATTAAAGGCTTGGACTGCCATGCCAGCTTGAAAATTTATTTAGTTTAAAATCAAAAAATAAAAATTATAAATATTTATGGCATACAGTGTGATGCTTTGAAATGTGTAAATATCTTGGGGAGGCTAAACTGTGCTTATCCAAGACTTATTGCTTACTCTGGGGGAGGAAAACACTCGAAATGTACCCAGCGATTTTCAGGGACACCCCAGCTTGTTATTGACTACTATCAGGTGTTGCAGAACAGATCTTTTGAACTGTTCCTCCTTTTGGCTGGAAATCAGTGAACTCTGACCCCCACTGGGATCCCTCATTCCACTCTGCTTCGGCCAGCTGGGCGTTGCTTGGTTCCCCACCCGGCTTGTTTCCCTTGATGCTGCTGTGGGTGCATGGGCACTTGAGCTGGCCCCACACCTGGCCACCAGGGGTTTGGCTGCACCATGACTGCTAACATTCATACCAGGCTTGTCCCTTGGTGCTTCTGCAGCTGCTGCAGCTCCAGACTTCACACACTCTTCTGGGGGCTGAAAAGAAAATTCTCCTTCTCTCCCTCTCTTTATTATGTGGGGACCCCCCCAGAGGCTTCTGCAGATCCTGTTGACGTGTCATGCATCCCTTGTCACGTTTGGAGAGCATGTCACTATAGCACTGCTCCTGGCCTTAGGGCCAGCTCTCTCGGTCATTCCGCACCTCCAAGCTTTGGGCGGCAGGCGCCTGGGCTGTGGACAGCCCAGGTGACCCTGTCAGGATGTGTGGCAGATAGTGCAGCCTCTGCTTTGGGAGGAAGGTGGCCGAGAAGGTGGGTGACCATGTGCCCCAAGAGGGGACCCTGACACTGCCTCAGGGTGCTCTCTGTCCCAGGGATGCCCCATCCCATCACAGCTCAAGGTCCCTGAGAAGTTGCCAGGTCCTGGGCCCTGAGAAAGAGGTGGCCACTCCAAGGTCATGGGCAGAAATGCAGGCAGGGTACTCTTGGGGGCCAGCCAGCAGCATGTCTGGTTGGACAGAAGCCATGCAAGATACAAGTGTCCTCATTCACGGTACCCAGGAAAGTGCGAGACCCGGGAGTGTATAGCACCCATCCAGTGGGGGCCACAGTGTGTCCACACTATAGGATGAGGCCAGTGGAATGCTGTTCGGTCATCTGAACAGTGCCTCTGCCCCGCTGTGCTTGCCTCTGACCAGGGTTGTGGCCACTGTGCCTCACTGTGGTACAGCGTTTCAATCTTGGTTAATGCAGCTTTTGTGACTCGGGTTGATAAATAACGTGCAAGCTGACTGTGGTGGTGCCTGTGGTCCCTGCATTGTGGGAGGCTGAGGCAGGAGGAGGAGTTGGAGAGCATGCTGGGAACTTAGCAAGACCCTGAATAAAGATAATAAATAAAGGGGCTGCTGCTGCAGCTCCACGAGATGGTCCTGGCTCCACCTCCAGGGCCCAGGGTGGGGAGGGGGAGAATGACCGAAAGCTGAAACAGAACAAAAGGACGCCGACCACAGCTGTCCTGGCAGGTGGCACCATGTGAGAGGATGTTGGGGGCTGGGCAGTGACGAGTGCCCAGTGCAGCCTTTGGGGGGTGGTGCCATGGATGAGATGGCCGTGTGGCAGGCAGCAGAGCTGTGTGAGGTGAGGTGGGTGGCACATGCTCACGGCAGAGTGGGCCTCTTACTGTGCCGGGGTGAGGTTGGGCTGGGGCTGGCACTCAGGCTCTGGCTGTGTCATCCTCTGCCACCCAGGACCCCTAGGGGCAGCCTGGATGGCACACGTGGCTGGGTTCGGGCCACCCTGGCAGGTGGCTTTCTACAGTGGGGGACAGTATTGTCTCGGGGCAAAGGTCCTCCCTGACCCCCGTCGGCATGGTATGGAGAGAGCGGGTGGCATTTCCCCTACCTTGGGGCCCCCCCACCGACTCTCCCAAGAGGGGCACAGGACAACCCTGGCCTGAGCACTACTCCAGAGGCCAGCTCAGGGCCAGTTCCTCAGGGTGAGGTCTCTGAGGTCCAGGTGACAGGGCTGCGCTGACTGGGCCCCAGCTCCCTGTGCAGCCCCTTCCCCAATTCACTGTCTGCTTGGAGCAACAGAGCCTGGGCTGCATGAGGGGTTGGCACTGGGACACAGGGATCCTTCCCCCATCTACCGCCCTCTGAGTCACCTGGGAGTTTGAAACCACCGCAGCTGGTGTGGGTGGGGCCCAGTCAGTCATGTTTATTTCTAGTTCTAATTCTTAAATTAATTTTAAGGGGCACATTAAAAGATAACACCTACTCACCTGCTCACATCAGTGGGCAGCACGTGGTGCTCTGACCTGTGTCCACCTGGCAGTGGGGGAGGCTGAGCACAGATGTCCCTGGGACAGCAGTTGTTTTCATGTTGACGGCATTCGGAATCCCTGCTGCTGGCCTTTGTGGGCAGCCAGCACGCAGCTGCTGTCCACAGCCCGGTGCCAGGCCATCCTCTGCCCTCTGCTTCTATCCTGCACCTGAAAGGAAGCAGCGTGCCGGATCCTGTCCCACAGCACCCACCTGCCACGCCCGGCTGCTGCCTGTGACTGTGACACTGGTGCCTGAGACCCGAGGCTGGAGGGTTTTCCAGTGCCAGGATGTGGTGAGGGTTTTCCAGTGCCCTCACTGGCTGAGGGATGCTCTGGTAGCTCCCATTTCTGGTCCTCTGGACCAGGGCTGCTGAGGACACCGGGCGCAGACATCTCGGGGACACCGTCATGTCCTCTGGACAGCACTGGAGCCACTTCCTGTCTGCCTCCACCTGGGCTTTGGGTCTCTGTGGCCCCAGCTGCTCCATGTTTATTGTTTGTCACAGGGCCAAAGTCCTGGCCAGGGGCAGGCACCTGGGCCCTGCCGTTCATCTCAGAGGTCACCTGGTGGGGCAGCGAGTTGGTGCCAGGAAACCTCTCTGGGCACCCGTTGGTTGTGGCTTCCCTAACAGCCATGTGAGAGCCCCTCATACCTGGGCTGGGTCCTTACTGGGCGGCAGCAGACACTGAGTGATTGGGTGCTCTATGAGTGTGCAGGCCCGAGGCCTCACAGTCTGTCTGCTGATCTAGCTGGGAGCCATGCTGGCCAGCTGAGTTTGTGTGGGAGTCCACACTCAGGAGCCGAGGTAGGGGCCAAGTTCAGGACAGGGAGGGCTGGGCTGCGGTTCCAGTAGGAGGGAGAGAATGAGGGAGCGCTCCCCTGCGTCTGCACCTTCGGAGGCCGCACTGGCCAGTGGCCTGCCCTCCTACCTCAGGCTGGTGATGCCAGCTTTCTTCTCTTCCAGAAATGCCATCCGCAAGCCTGAGCTGAGTGGCCTTCTCCTCCCTGGTCAGTCCAGTCGACTTGAGTTAACAACCTCTGCTCCAGGTGCTTCTGGCGTGTGCTGTTGGTCACACTTGCTGACCAGGGGAGGGAGAGGGGACTGGCAGGGAGGAGGTGACTCTTGGAGGCATGCATGCCACTCTGGTCCTTGGAGTGGGGTCAGGGAGGGGCTCCCTCCAGCCAGGTAGCCCTTGGTAACATTGCTGGGGCTGAGTCTGGGGCTGGTTTCCCTCTAGAAGGACCGCCACTGGAGGCCTTCTCCTGATGCCAGGGTGACCTTGAGAATGCAGCCTTGGAGAGGGGACACTGCCCACCCTCCAAGAGGTTAGCACCTCTCGGGCCAGCCACCACTCCAGCAGAGCAGCCTTCAGTAGGGGCTTCCCCCGGAGCCTTTGATCCCTCCACCCCTCACCCTCTCCCTCCCTCCTTTCCTCCCTCCCCCACTTCACACTCCCACAGCCCCACAGGGCCTCCTGCCATGAGTCCAGGACATTTATATCTGAAATGGAGTCAAATGAATCTTTTCTTTATAAAGCACCCAGTTTCTGGTGTTTTGTTATAGCAACACGGAATGGACTAAGATGAATAAAATTTTCTATTTGCGTGAAATATCTGCTAGTGCATTTCAACATGCAGTTTGTGTAGAATTATAATTTATTATTTAAAAAAAATTTTTTTTATTTTAAGAGAATAAGGGCTAGCTCAGTGGCATAAGAGCCTGCCTGGAAAGTGCAAGGTCATGAGTTCGATTCCTGGTACCAAAAAAAAAAAAAAAAAAAAAAAAAAAAAAGAATAAAACCAAGCAAAACAAAAGAGAACAAAGCCAATCAGAACAAAACAAAACAGTGCAAGTATTACACGATTTTAAATCAAGATAATAGGATATCAACAATGGTTACTATAATGCCCATTGTTGCCTTCAAAATAGCTGCCCATACCATGAGTAAAATCAGTCAAAACAGAACAGAATACAAACAATAAAAACAAAACAACAATTGCAATAAAGGACTTCAAAACATGATAAAAAGGAATCAACAATGGCCACTGCCTTCAGAAGGAGACCCCCAAAGATGCCACACTGCATCTGAGCAGACGATCAGACGACCCGCTCTAGGCCTGTGAAGCCAGTGAGGCCCTAAACACCGCAAGCACTAAGCTGCGTTCACCTCCAGCTGTCATCAGAGCCCGTGTTTCTCCTGATCAGCGTTGCTCATGGCGGGGCGGAGGTGGGTGATGTAGGCTCGTCTTGTCTCCATGCCGAATGCTGGGAGGAGCTGGCCTCTGGCTGTCCCCTCCACGACCTGTGCAAGGCACCGACTCATGAGAAGTAGCGGGCTTCTTGTTCTCCTCTCTCCAAGAGCGGCACTGACTGTGAGGCAGGGGCCATGTGGAACTGTGGAGCGGTTCTGACTTCTTGCACCGAGTTTTTGCACTCCCAGCGCACTGTGACCTGTACTCGCCCCTGTCACACGTTCCACAGCTGGGCTGCTCTCACCTCTCAGGCCATGTGGGCGACCTTGTGTGACCCTGAAGAGGGTACCTACTACATAAATGGCACGGCTTCTGTTTCCCTCAGTGATGGACCTGCTGGTGTCCCTGACGTTCCAGTTAAACTGTCTCTGGTTTTCCTTTCCATGGTTGGAGTCTGGGCCCCTTGCACTGCTGTGTCCTATGAGGGGCCCAGTGTCCGGCACTTCTGCCCGGGGTTGGGCATGCCCACCCAGGGTGCTACATGTTCCCTGGGTGTCCGGCACTTCCGCCCTGCACTGTTGACCTGTGTAGATGCACCACTTGTGCAAGATTTGTCAGGAACAACCTCAGAATTACAGTAGCTGGGCTGATGCGGCCTTTGTCTCAGTGGAGAGAAACCAATTACGGGCTTGGCTTGAAAGCCCATGCTGGCCCCACCTGCCTCAGGTACTGACCTGGGCCGCACTCCTGCACTGCGTGGTGCTGGGCCAAGGTGAGAGACCTGAGGAACCAGCAGCAGTGGCCACGGCCCCCTCCCTGGGACGGGAGCTCTGCATGGGGACAGAGCGGGGGCTTCTCGGCTGATGGTGGGGTTTCACTGTCCTGATTTGGGAAGAGTCTCGATACTGTAAGAACAGGGCTCGGGTGGAACCGCTCGGCCTCTCCAGTCGTCTGTGCCGGCAGCCGTTGGTCAAGCTGGCTTGCATTCCACAGCCGGGAGCTGCATCAGCCTGGGCAGCGGCTGTGCGCTGCGTATTCCCGTAAGGGTCCGAGCACCGGAGGGAGGCTGTGTTTGTTCAAGACCAGGGCCCGGCAGATACAGTATCAGGGTGTTTCTAAATCATCCAGAGGATGATAAGATGCACTTTGAAAAGCATTTAAGCTAGAATTATGGTGGTTCAGCCTGATGAGTTACCACTTCTTAGTGTGGGGGAGAGCCACAGCCGGTTCCAGGGGAACCACTAGTGTTCCCAGGGGTACCGCCACACATGTCTCACAGCGTGAGACATTCACAGACGTTTCCACAACTACTCTCAAAATTCTCACAAGCACTGCCGCACCTGTTCTCAGAGAGGTACTTCCACGAACTCTCACTCAAGCTTTCCCATAGACATTCTCCTGGGAATTCTCACAGGAACCCTGCAGACGATTTCATGGACATTCCCACGGCATTCCCAAAAGTGTTCCCACAGATATTCCTAAAGGTATCCCACAGGTATCCGTAGCAACCCTCACAAGCATCCCCACAGATATCCCACAGGACCTCCCAGACATTCCTGCAAGTATTGTCACAGGCATGCCCTTGAGCATCCCCACAGACACTTCAAGGCATTCCCACGAGTAATCCCCCAGACATTCCACTAAGCCTCCCACAGTATCTCAGGTGTCCTGTAGGCATCCTCACAAGCATCACCACGGGGTTCCCTGGGCCTGGCCTTGTGCAGAGCTCATCCACTTGACGCACAGGGATCTTCCTGTGTTGGTGATGAGGAAGGTCTGTGACATGTCCCCCCCTTGCTGCCTACTGTGGCTTCCAAGTGTATACCCCCTGCATCTGCTCCCTAGGCTGCTGCACAGCCCCTTGGGCAGGTTGGGACCTGGCCGAGGTGTGCATGATGCTCCCTTTATGAGAACCCAGGCTGACTTTTCTTATGATCTAAAGCTGGGGGAAAGCCCTGTCTGCAGCTGGAGCTGTCTCATCTTTTGGGGTCACTGTCATCGTGGCACCTGGAGGTGGCTGTTTCTGTTTGCTCCTCTCCATGGCTCGCAGGAACTATGCTAGGGCCTTAGGAGGCGCTGGATTTTGCTTCCTCAGATGTGTGCAGAGCAAGTGTACTCATAACAGCTGCTAAGGCTCCATGCGTCAGGCTCAAATTCCAGGGCAAAGGGGAAAAGGACCAATCGAGAGTGTTTCCCGAGAGAACTCCACCCAAGGAAAATCTCATGCATCTCCTGGAGCCCCCATTAGCTGAAAGTGTGGCTGGGCACGATGTCTTTGGCCTGTCACATTGCTGCACCATGCAATATGGGGTCCCATGGAACCAGGAGAAACCTGAGTGAGTACTGGGCATACAGCTGTGGGGCAAGAGTCACAGGGAGTGGCCGCTCAGGGCCTGGAGAGGAGTGAGAGGCACCTGTCTGCCCGTGACAGGGACATGTGATTCCTGACATGGAGCACAGAGGCCTTGGCCGCCGTGGGCCCCGCACTGTGGTGAGGTGCGCTGGACACAGGCACCAGCCTGCACTCGAGGCTCTCCCTAGAGCAGCACGGTCCTCATGGCGGACGAGCCCAAGGTCTCATCTCCAATGGGTTGAAAACAGCCCTGCCCAGACCTGGGCTCACTGGTGAGAGATGGTGCAGCTGTTCCTGGGTGTCCATGCTCAGCTTCCACTCTGCTGGAAGAGTGAGGTTGGACCCCAGCTGGCCATGCAGGTCTTCTGTGCTGTGATTGTCACAGCAGTGGCCTGACCTGGCCACATGTCACCGGTTGGGTCTCGATGTCCCCTAAGTCTCGTGTGGCCCTAGGTGGGCCTGTCTCCTTGGTGGCTGGGTCCACCGTGTGACGGATTCATGGTGCAATGCTGGGATCAAGGGTGCTGGGAGCAGGGTGGGCGGTCACTGGGTCAGCCCCTCCCGCTAGCCCAGGAGCCTGGACACAGGGAAGCTGCAGAGCGGCTCGTCCTGCCCCTCTTGCTGCTCTTGCTGTCTTCTGCTTGGCATGAACTTTTCCTCTCTGTGACGCCCCCTGCCCAGGAGCATCCACCTGTGGACTGGAACTTCTCAAACTGTGCACCAGACAGACCTGCTCCCTGAACCGTGGGTGCTGGGTATTTTGTCTCAGCAATGAGAAGTGACCGAGACACTGTGCGTCCTCCAGGACATCCGTCTCCAGCTGTCCCCACTGGCTGCAGTCTCCTTTGCAGCTGTCTCCCTGGTGACTGTTGCTATGACTCTGGAAATCCAGTGCTGCCACCCTGTGTAAGGTGGGCGTGGCTGGCTGGGGTCCTTTAACCTGCGTTGCTGCCTCTGCAGCAAGCCTGGAAGTGAGGATATTAATCAGGTTTCCTGAGTCCCGGATGACAGCTGTGCATGAGGGCCTTCAAGGACCAGTTGTGACCACTGGCATTTCTGTCCACCTTGCCTTCCACCTGGATGCAGGTGGCTCCAGGGTGTGCCGGGGTGTTGGGGTGTCACATGATCTGGGTGGCAGGGACCTGGGCTCCTCCATGCGTTCCTCCAGGGTGGCTCCCAGCTCCCTGCCCTGATGTTTCCTGGCCTGCACCTTGCTCTGTCTTGTCCTCCCGTGTCCCTCAACGGGCGTCTGATAGACACCTCTTTCTTGTCTAGGTCACCTGAGGGCATCTCATCCATGGGACAGGCCAGCTTCCAGAGACGTAGAACCCAGGTCATGCAGATTGGCCTCCCGGTCAGCATGGTCCTATCGGAGTTGGAACTGCACATACTTTCCAGGACAGCCCAGGGCCATGCCTGATTCCTTCCTAGGACTCCTATTGGGGCAGCCCTGGGCTGGGATGGCCCCCTTCCCTCTGGGTCCAGCACGGGTCATGGATGCTCCCCGCAGAGGGCTCTGTCAGCTCCCCTCACCTCTCGGGCTGTGATATTTGAATTATTCTGTCTGGGGTCCTGACTCTCAGCCCCACTGATTTCCTCTTTGCCCTTTCCTGAGTGTCCAAGCTTTCCAGGAGCCACTGACCAGCACATTTGCTGAGTGCTCACCATATCTGGTTCTTCCTGTGGTGGGGGCATCACTGCCGGGGTTTATATCACTATGAAGCTGTTACAGGGAAACTGAGGCACAGAGCTGCTGGTGCTGCCTCATGCCTGGCTCTGGACAGGAGGGGCTGCACAGGAATGGGCTGCCATGCTGCTGGCCCTGGACTGGGGCTGGAGGTCATACTCCAAGGGTACCTCACACATCAGGTGAAGCTGCGCTGTGGCAGGACTTGTGCTGCTGGGGCCAAGGCCACGCTCTCTGCATACAGCACATGTAGGATGCCATGGTCCTGGCTGTGACGTCCAGTGCATCCCAGTCACTGGCCCTGGTGGGGGGGGCTGTGCATGATTGGAGGGCTTGGCAGGGAAGAAGTGGCACCTGCTACTCCAGGATGAGAAAATCTGGAGCTGTGGGTGGGAGGAGCCCTAGGCAAGGAAAGCCAGGTGCCGCCACCTGACAGGAGGCACAGCAGGAGTGGCCCCATCTGTGCCTGCTGCCCTGGGAGTTTAGGGTGCCTGTGCTGCAGACGAGGAGAAGAAAGGCGCCTGCCTCTTCTCGGATGGAGAACTTGGCACAGGGCAGGGTGGGGCCCTGCGTGCCCTTACAGGGTGGAAAGGTGGGGCAGGGGATGAGGGGCCCGTGGCGGTGGCAGGAGGGTTAGTCCCAGGGGCCACTGCCTGGCCCTCCAGCTCTGAGTTTTGGGGAAAGTTCCTGTCTCTGGGAGTGAAGGAGGCTGACACCTCCTGGCCCTTGACCCGTCATCCACACTGTGGGCTGTGACTGCTGGGCTGGCCAGGTGGGGAAGGGCAGCCGATAGAGGGGCCTGTGAGGCCCCACAGAGGGAAAGGCAGGCGTGCTGACCATGCCCTGGTCACGTCAGGTATCCTCCTCTCCCTCCACCATCTCACCCCTCCTCTATCTCCTTCCCCTCCTCCATACCCCCTGCTCCTCATCCTCCCCCTTCTCCATCTCCTCCTGTCCTCTATATTCCCCTTCTCTTTCTCCTCCTCTTCCCCTCCTCCATCTCCTCTATCTCCCCCTCCATCTCCTCTTTCTCCTCCATCTCTTCTTTCTCTTCCTTTATCTCCTCCTCCTCATCTCCTCTTCCTCCTCGACTGTCTCCTCCTCTATCTCCTTCTCCATCTCGCCCTTCACCTCCTCCTCCTTTTCTGCCTCTTGCCCATCCTCCTTCCCACTCTAGCTCCCTGGGTGCAGAACACGTGTTGGTCTGTGCTGGATGACAGTTTCCATGCTGAGAGATGTCTCACTCCTGTGTCTTTCCCCCACATCCTGACTCTCTGTGCTCGGCCTATTTCTCAGCTTTATCACTGGCAGTTGGCAGCCACCTGGGTCTGGATATTAGAACTGGTTCCCTGGGCAGGTGTTGGCCACAGAGGTCCTGAGACCACAGTACTGCCAGTTCTTCAGGAAGGGCAACCTGCCCAGTAGCACTGAGGGTGCAGGGATCAGAGTGATCTGAGCAGGCAGCAGCTTACAGGACCGGGTTGGGGGTCAGGACTTCAGACGGTCTCATCTCTCACCTGCACACGTGCTCCTGCCCCTGCACTTACATATGAGACGCAGGCTACAAACCTGTGTTCAAACAGATACCAATAACCGTAGTGAGCAGGAGCGGCACCTGCTGGGTGTTGCAGGGCCTGTTGCAGGGCGTTCTGTCAGTGACGGCCTTTCTTCTGGAATATGCGAGGCCACATGTGTGCTCAGGTGAGGCACAGAGTCTGGGTTCAGCATGTCCTGCACGCTGCACTGGGTGGCGAACCCGGATCTCCCTAGCCTCCTGGCTGTGTCCACCAGGCCCTGACTCCACCCAGCTCCCAGCCGACGCACCTGAGGCCAGCCAGGTTCCATGGAAGTTATTTATGGAACTCAAATTTGTGATTTTTGTGTGCCATGGAATATTATTATTCTGATTTTCTCCAGCAGCTTAAAGAAGTAGATAGCTGTCGAGAGCATGTGGCTGGCCATGGGAACATAGAGGCTGGGGCTGCAGAGTGGGGACACTGTGGTCTCCTCAGGGGCAGGGTGAACTGTGCTGCTGGGCGGAATCAGAGACCCAGAGCCTTCTCAGATGCTGTCCTGTGGACGCAGGCCCTGCTGTCCTCCGTGAGGTGGCCAAAGCCCCCGATACTGCAGAATGAGCCCCGGTTCAGGAGGCTGGCAGTTTCCAGGGTCACTAGTGGTGCGCGCATGCTCCCACAGGGCAGCACGGGCCCAACTCTCTTCCCTGCTGTTGTTCTCTCTCTCTCTCTTTCTCTCTCTCTCTCTCTCTCTCTCTCTCTCTCTCTCTGACTCTCTCTCTCTCTGACTCTCTCTCTCTCTCTGACTCTCTCTCATTTTTTGCTTTTTGTCTTCTTGAGACAAGGTCTCCCTATGTAGCCAGGCTGCCTTGAGTCACAGTGTTGCCTAACGGGCTGGCCTTGGACTGGAAGTGAAGGGCAGGTGGCCCTGGTCCCCAGGCTGAGCACCCTCCCTCTTCATATTCCCTGCTGTGGGCGCAGCCAGAGTTGTTGCAGGGAGAGAGCTGAGCTGCACGGCTGGCCTCCTGCACCTCCATCCTGCCTCCGGCTCCTCGAACCCTGACTCTTGCACCCCTAGTGTCCTGCAGGGCTCAGTTTGAGCCCCAATGCCTCTCCCCCACCCCCCACGGCTCCCACACTCCCTCCACTTGGTGGTCCGTTTACCGTTCAGTCTGTGATTAGTTGGGACAGTGTAAATCGCTGGGCTGCTGGTAAAGGCTCAGCAGTGCCTCCTCAGGTGCACAGAGCTGTAGTCAGCTTACCAGCCACCAGGGGGTGCCGTGGGCCCACAAGCAGGGTGCCAGGGCTGCTGTCCCGGAGTCCTCTGGGCCTTCTCCCCTGTGGCTCTGTGGGCCCTTGACACTACCAGAGGTTGCAGATGACTCAGAAGGGGAGATGCCAGGGAAACCCACCCACCCCAAGTCAGGTCTGGCAGAGCAGCTGGGAGACTGGGATGGCCTCCCTAGGGGGAGGTCCGATGATTGGCACCGATACCAGGGGGGAATGGAGGACAGGAGGACCCGCAGGGATAGGCAGGGGCTGCCCCGCACCTTGAGGACCCTGGTCCACTTGATTTCAGACCTGGGCTCCAGCATGGCGGCATCTGCTTCTGTCTGTAGTTTGGGGTTATCAGTCATAGCAGACAAGAGGCAGGACTTCTCTGCAGGACACTTCCTGCCTGTGTGCATGAGATTGGGTGTGTGTGTGGGGTGACATGGGCTGAGGGCACCCGCAGGAGGCACAGCCAGGGTCTGGACAACGCTGGAGCTGGGATGCAGCCCCATCCAGGCTGGTACAGGATCTCAGGATGCTCAAGGCAGCTCCTGTGGTGGGATGCTGAGTCCAGTGATCTGGCAAGCGACTCCTTGTCTCTCTGCCTCTGTTCTCATGGGGCGACTGTGACCCTGAGGAGAGCCACATGCTGAGAAAGCACTCTGAACCCCATGGTTGGGGCAGGCCCGCCCATGTCTTCACAGCCCTTGGGCCGACCTGGGGACTCAGAGTCTAGCAAGCTGCCCCCAGGCTCTGGGTCACTTGGCTCTGTAGTTAGCAAATGTCAACCCAGCACCCCACCATGTGTCACCGTGAGACCCCATGAGAGGGAACCACTTCCCTCCTGGAGCAGGGTGACATCTGCCCAGGCACTGGACATGGCTTGGCTATGACTC